>NW_024582606.1:470811-490176 GCF_018398535.1 Haplochromis burtoni
TGTGTGTGTGTGTGTGTGTGTGTGTGTGTGTGTGTGTGTGTGTGTGTGTGTGTGTGTGTGTGTGTGTGTGTGTGTGTGTGTGTGTGTGTGGCACCGTTCATCCTGTCAAAGTTTGTTCTCTGATGTACTGATGGGTTGTTTTAAGGGCGTTCCAACATTAGGTTGTACATACATGTCGGTATAGCCTTTGCCCCCCCGCCCCAACACACCTTTTTTTAAGATCAAAAAATACATTTGTGTTATGTTTGCTTTATCGCTTTGTATTAACTATGAAATAGCTATGAGAAAAAAAACTGCTGTATGTATTGGAATAGCAAACTGTGCTGCAAATGTATTTTACTTAGTAATCCTTGCTTTAAAAAAAAAACAAAAAAGGAAAAAAAAAGACAAAAAAAAGGAGTCACACAATCCATGCAGACGTCTGGGTGAGCTGGGCATGGCCAGGCTGGGGCACGGGGGATAATCTCAGATTTTGGATTACAAACTGTAATATAGAAAACAGACTTTTTCTCTGTTATCACTGACCTAAGCATTTTGTACAGATTCTTTTTTCCCTCTTTGTGTTAAGCTGTTTTTTGATACTTCCCTTTGACGGTCCAGCCGCTGCCTCGCGAGGCTGCGCGCTAAAGAAATACCTGCTCGAGTAAAATGGGGAAAAAACCCGACACTGGGCAGGACTGGTATATTTCCTCTACGAGACGGAGATATCTTGCATGACTAATCCCAGGGTCACGGAGATTTTAGGGGGGAGGGTGGGAGGGGTGGTTTAAGTGGTCAGTAGTAATATAAGGGTGTATCAATTTAATGATATTTTATATGAAATGAATAGGAAAAAAAGAAAAATATGCAGTGCCAAGATGTAAAGAATATTGTTAAATGCTGTCTTTTTTTTTCTTTTTCTTTTTTTTTTGGAGATTCATTTCACTCGCTCATTAAAAGATGTCCTTTCATGTCACGTAGGTTAAACACACACACACTCTTTGGTTAGCATCAAGATATTTATATTTTTTATCTCAAGTGGTCATTGTAAATGAGTTGAACCAAGCACAGCAGGCAGGTCAAAGGTCAGATGCTGCTGAAGACTCGGACCCTGCAAAATCCAGCTGCGTGGCATCAGACCTCCCCCCCACTCACACACACACACACACACACACACAGCCAAAGTATATCACACACACTCACACACACTGGCACCCGAGCTAAAATGCCATTGTTTCATCCATCACCAACCATCCAGCCCGCTGTCATTCCGTCCCCCCCACCCCAACCCGTCTCTTTCTCCCACTCTCGCATCACACTTTGTTTCTTTCCAGATGGAGGGGGGGAGGGGGGTGCGCAGCCCAGGAGCTGTCACGGTGCTCTCATCCTGCGGCATCTTCTCTTTTTCTTTATCTTTCTTGGGGTTTTTTTTCTCTCGCTCCTTTTCTTTGAAGATGTACTCTGTAGTTTTCTTTTTCCTGTTTTGTTTTTTTGAAGAGAAATATTATTGCTCATCACTTCCATTAGTCTGTAACCTCCTCATCATTCCTCGTCTGTCTGACGCAGACCACTCTGTTGTAGTCGGTGGCGATGACTGACATGAGCATTCTAAACATGCAATAAAATGCTGGTTGTTCCGATCGTTTCTTCCAAGTCTCTCGTTGTGTCTGTCCGAGTGAGGGCTTTTATTTTTTTTACTGCAACGCATGCAGTTAAACTCACAGGAGCTAAAATGCAGAATCCAGCATCGCGAGCTCGCTCGAGACTGATTTTCGCACAACAACGTGAGCCACTGCATGAAATGAGAGAGTTTTTTTTTACCAACACACATTTATGAAATATTTCCCCACTGCAGTTTTTGTCGCCCTCAGTACCTCTTTCCTCATTACTTCGGCCTGCAGGACAGTCCCACACAGACCCTGTTTGTGTCGTCTGCTGCAGGACTCTCATCCCAGCCTAAAACATTAAATTATCTCGTAATTAAAAAGAGACAGTTAAACTGTCTTTTTCCTAACAGCAATTTAGGTAACTGCATTTGATAAGCTATAAATTGCAACCGCATTAAAAAATCCCAGAAATAATAGCGATATGGATTTGGTGACAGGAGCTAATGCTGATGACCAAGACTCCTGGTCCTGGTGTTTTTACGACAGAGGTTGCGGGGCATGTTGGCCACTAAACAGGGGACAGAGATCAAGTCTAAGCACTTTTAATCTTGTGAAACAAGCAATTACAAATAGTTGCATTGATTTGTTAAAAAGCTTTAGGTGACATAAATCGTTTCTTGCTTAGCTTATTGCTGGAAATCATAAACGTCAAGTGCATTATTAATTAAGGCCTTTGAAAGACAAGATTTAATGGAAATGATATAAAATCACAAGCAATGTTTCTGCAGGTTGTATTTCACCCAAACGCGTCTGTGTTGTTTCTCCTCACGCTCATCGCAAGCGTTCAGATAACATAAAGTGATCACAAAGGTATCAAAAGTATTTGTGTTTAAAAAAAAACCCACTTAACTTATAGAGGGGCATTAACATATGATATAATTATAGTCCATAAAGTCTGATGAAACACGGGGTGAGATATACTGCACTGTCACACCCATAAATCTGAATTTCTCTGTAGGCCGCTGGTAGACCACCGGCCCAGCGTTCACGTTTGAAGCCGTAAAATGAGCCTATGAGCACAGCATTGTCTCAGTCACTCAAAGCCCTGGAGATCATTTGTGGTTTTATTTACCCAACAACAGGGATAGGAATGAAAATTTAACGACACAAACACAATGTGCTTCGTATTAAAAGACCAGAAAAAAGTCGTAATAAACATTAGAAAAATGCAGAAGACGTGACTACACGCTGGATATAAACACGCACAGTGATTAGCTGTGAAACCGTCAGGACAGGAGTGCTTTCAGCTTCCATTTGAATGTGGAAAAAAACACTTGTGATGAATCTCAAGTCAGCAGGCAATATGTGTCTCCAGGCAGGGTTGGGCAATACCACAAAATTTGTTTTTGATCCAATACCAACTAATAGCAGGAACAGATTCACATATATTGATACCACAGTGCGGTATTGTGTGGAGAGCAGAGCCATGTGTCATGTTCTAGAAAATTTCAGATTGCATTTTCACCACCGTTAAACATTTCCTTTCACTGGTAATAAATTGGTTAAGTGTGAAACCTCTGAACTGCACATTCATATCTTCAGCGCAGGGGTGATGGAACGTGGCTTTTCCTTTTGGTGGCTGCTGCACGAAGTTATGAGTTTGTTTTGTGCACACTTGCGTGTGTGTGTGCGCGCGCTCACGGCAACGAGACACTGAAAATGATTCAGAAAATTTGCAGAAAGGATGTCGGGCCTGCCGTTATTAGAACAGGTGGACTGTAGCAGCAGATTTTGTTAAGATGTTTGAAGTGACGTAGCTGGATTGTAGAAACACGATTGTCACACACCCGGGACTAATCAAGACTGGATGGTGCTGCTTAAAAAGCTCAAATATGTGTGAAGTGGTGTTAGAGAAACATGAACAGCTGAAACTTTGTTTGACAAATTAATAACTAAAAACTATTAACTAAATTCAAATATAATACTTGAATCTCCTTTTGTTGACCCGCTTAAACCCTAACCATCTTCACCATCTTCACCATCATCTTCCATCTCTTTGTTCTGCTCCTTGGGAGGTTTCTATCAAAACTTGGGCAAAAAACTATCTCGATCCCAAGTGAGGTAAGTCAGAAAATGACTCAAACTTCATTAACAGATTACTGTTAATTTCTCTCATTAATCACAAATGATGCTGTTTAACCCCACAGACATGCTCTGTTGCTCTATCCTGCCCTACAGACAGAAGACAGATCAGTCACATTGTTTAGCCCGGTTAGATTGCGAAAAAACAAACGCGGATGGCTGCTGTTCACTTTATTCTAATTACAGCGCGGCACTGCCTCAAATAGTCAAAGCTGGCACACTCCCAACATTGCAGTGAGGCAATTAGCAGTCCTGCAGTGTTTGTTATTCATGGTTTGATGTAAAAAATTTGTTTATTAAGATGGGCTGCAGGCGCTGGTGTGCAATAGACCTGCTTGTAATTAGATTCCAATTATTTGTCTGTTTCTGATATTGTAAACTGGCACTTACCACATCAGTTAAATTGACACACTGCACTGCTTGGTTTACTCGGTAATTAAAATGTGTTCTGTTAATTAGATGATGACCACTTTATTCCAGGGCTCTTGTGTTTGGGCTCCTCGGCGGCTCACTGTTTGGATCATGAGTTGCCAGACGCTTCCCTAATCAGCCCTTGTTTTGTTTCAATTACCACCTGCTGTTCAAAAGGCATGCCTCGCTGCCCCCCACCCCTACACGCACACACCCAGCATGCACGCACACAAACACAACAATACCACCAGGCTTGCTTCGCTACCAGCTCCAACACAACAAACAGCAATTCGCAGCTGGGCCTGCTTTCTTCTTTATTAGAAGGCACAGCTAGGTTTCAAAGAGAGTTTGAGCAATTAAAACGGAACTAAAGGAAGATGAAAGTATAAAGGTTATCACATCAGTTAGCGGGCCTCGTGCGAGTAGCCAATGGTAATTACACTCATTGGGTAAATAGCTTGGATGCTCAGATGTCTCCTTCTCTTGGTAACAGAGGGTTAAGGGTGGGGGAGCTGTTATATCCACTGAAGGCTTTGCTAACTGGAGATGACCACCACTGTAATTCAGGTGCTGTGATGATCGTGGATGCACTGAATGTAGGGGCACTGCTGGTTAAAGATACGGATGCTGATGTTGTTATAGCAACCTCAATCCCCCCCCCCCGAACAACATCTTTTCTTTGAACTGCATTGACCCTCCACTCTTAGTAAAATTGTTTGTTAAGTGTTATTATCACAGCACAAGTTAAAAACTGTAGTGCTGCTACAGCAGTGGATGCTAATATATATGAGATCTGAATATTAGCGAGTAATACCCAGACTCCTTTTTTTTAACTCTTCGGTCTGTGTGATGTCAGTGATGTGTGTGATACTACGCTTAATGTGGACACAGCTCTGGCTGTGAGCGCTGAAGCTCCGCCCACCTGTTGTTCATTGTGGTGTCTGAACGGCCAGTCAGGAGAAAGCTGGATTAAGAGGAGGGGGTGATGTATTAACAGGGCTTGTTAGAAACAAAACTGAGGGGCTTCTTCAAGGCCAAGTATAAAATTAATAAGGCTTAACTAATGATGCAAAGCTACTCTAGCAGAATCCAAGAATAAAACACACAGAGCTGAAAATGAGCCTAATAGTTCCAATTTAATGCAAAACTCTAGTAATGTGTTCCATTTTTATTTGAGATTTTTTTCTTCTTCAAATTGCAGAAAATACCAAACTTATCAATAAAGCAATTGTGCAAACAGTCACTGTCCACACATCCAAAGCCTGATAAACCCACAGTGCTGTATATTTGAAGTACAGACTGCATATCATTGACGTAGCTGTAAAATAAGGTTTGGTTGGGGTGGATGTAGCTCAGCAGATCATCTACTAATTAGAAGGTTGGTGGTTCAATCCAATCTTTGTCATGACTGTTATGCATTGACAACTAGATACATTATGAGTGTGTCCTCAGTTCAGATCCACCCTGTGCACAAGTCTGGGCTTCAAAACTGGACTTGCCAAGTCAGTGCATTGACGTGGTTCCCAAACTTCTTCTAGCATGGACTCACTTCAAAAGCAAAAAAAAGGAGTACCCTCTGTCTTCACCAACTGTATATAAATCCTCAGCTGAAAGAAGTCCCAAACAAAACTGGCCTTCAATCCAGTCTCTGTAATGTTTGCAGAATGTTTACAGCGCCATGCCGGTTGGGGAAATTACTCAGCGTTTCTTTTTTTAACCATATGTTTGTGTGTTACTTGATTAACAACTTCAGTGGGAACCAATGGACTGGAGGCTGTGTGCCACATAGAGAGCAGGGCAGCGAGAGACTGCTCTCCCGTGAAATCTGTTTACATTAAAGAGGGAAAAAAACTCAGAGTCTGGAGTTATTATTATAGATGGAAATTAGAAAGCGAGGTGATATTGTTAGAGCCGCACAGTTCACATGAAGAAAAATGCGGGGTGGATGGATAGGTCCACAAAACACCGAACTTAAACAAAAGAGGCCACTCTGCGTTCAATAAAAGCTTTAATGGATATTTCTTTTTAATCACAACTGATGAAAGTGCATCAATTATCATAATCGTGTTGATAAAAATGCTTTCTTCTCTGAAGCTAATAAAAATGTTCCCCATTTTATAAAGTTTCCTAACCTCTTAACATCCACCGATGACCCATCTAGGGTTAGGGTTAAGTTTTGTTTTCACTAAGGCTAAATATATTGTGGCATTGCTGGCTTCCCCTAAAAAGATTTTCTATTTGGTTCTTCAAGAAAGGTGAAAATATTAGAAAAGCAGGCAGATATCACCAAACCCTACACGTAACCCTGATCTTAGATGGGTTGCCAATGATCTGGTGAATGTTAAGAGCTCTAGGGACTTTTACAGAACGCCAAATTTTCAAGCTTTTACACTGTGCAGATCCTCCTTGCTCCACCAATCATAATTTGGCTGCAAGTCTTGTTTCCAGTTTAAGAGTATTAAGTGTCTGGCTAGCAGCTCCTTGTTAAGTGGGATACCAAAAACAGGAAGAAAAAAAATAGATCTAAAGCCATCAGTACCTTGTATTTTTGTACTGTATCAAATATTTGAGCTTAAAACTTTATCATTTTGGGGTCTGATTGCTACTTATAGTTGACCAATTCTCTTAAAATCACAAAATAATATATTTCAGAGTTTAGTGTTATTAGAATGAAGTTAGTGTAATTGTGAGTACTTGCAGGTGCATTTCATTAGATTTGCTTAGTTCTTGGAAGAATGAAAACTACAGGTCAACATTTATCATCATTCCATTTTTAATTTTTTGAGGTGAAATTGAGTCAGCAAGCGTGTCTGTGTGTTTAGACCGGACTCCAGCGTAGTAATTGAACACTCCACCCTGGCGATGTGGAGCAGCTGCAGAGTGCAGAGCCTCAGGTTTATCCTCATGTGCTGTAAACAAAGTAACTGCAGTGATGAACTGCACTGCGGGTTCACTCTCAGCTCCAGTCTCGACCGTCTGACCTGCGCTCGCGTCCCAGCGTCCGGCCTTATTGGAACAAATGTTTTGTTTAAATAATTGAAGGGATGCAAAATAACATGAATAATTACTTGCCTGCACAATTTGTGTCACAGCGTATTAGCGGAGATGCGCCCGTGCTTGATTTGCTGGAGCTTGAAACCAAAAAAACAGAGCTTTGACTGTTTGTTTGGTTTGTTTGCAGGCTATGTTGGAGCTAAGCTTTCTAGGGTGCAGAACAAATGTTTCGGATTTGGGGGATAAATGCTGTCATCGAATAGTTGCTCAAACAACACATCCTTCAACTAAACACTCGTGTTGTTTGTTTTTTCATATTGTTTGACGTGAGTGAGAGACGAGTGCTGCTGAGATTTCATGCAAGACGTTTTCTATTTCAAAAGGAGAAAAAGAGGAGGTAAGTGGAGGGTGGAGAAAGTGTACACGTGTAGGTCAAGTTTCACCTTATTCCTTTCCAATATTAAACACATTTAAAAAAAGGAACATTTTCTAGGTCAGCTACGACATAACAACGGTGATAGTTCAGTTATATAGTATAGGGAAATTGAATTCTCTTCGTATTTTTAGAAAACGGATGAAAAAAGTTAAGTGCAGTGCTAACAAGGAAGCTAGCAACAGCAACTGTTAGCTTAGCACAATATCTGAAAATAGGTAGAAAAACGTATTTTTAGATATCGGAAGGATTCGAGATCCTTGTTCCTTCGTTCAGAAGCTGCTGCTTTGCCCTGTTTCCTGTGTTTGTGCTAAACAATGCTAAGCTACCCTAAGCTACATCATTGCTTCCATGGGCTCGGCGTCAGTCTGTCCATATAACTTTGCAACATCGAGGATAAGTTGCATTATTTTAAAGTAGCTTGCTAATGTAGCGATGTGGCTTGCCATCGCCAGTGTGTGAATGTGTGTGTGAAGGGAGGAAGACTGAATGTAGTGTAAAGCGCTTTGGGGTCCTTAGGAACTAAGTAAAGCGCTATACAAATACAGGCCATTTACCATTTTTTACCATTTTATTTATTTTTAAATGACAAACTGCCAACATGCCACGTCATCTCTGGCTGCCACATCCTGGATCTGCCGTAGGCTTCTTCCTGCTAAAAGGGATTTTTTCGTTCCCACTGTCAGAAGTCCTATAAATTAGGAAAAAACAGGTTTTACATTGCCCAAACACTCACACCGTGACAACTTTGAATCCAGATCCCAAATCCTAGCAAACTATCGAATCCAAGTCCCACCCTCCAACACACCTGGCAAGTATAAGTGCCAGAAACCGAATGTCCTCAGAGGTCCTAACTGCATTCTGCTGGCCTGCTGACAGATTTAGTTGAAGAGCAGTGTATTATTGCAGACAGTAGACAGACTGCATTTGGCCTCATTCTGTATTTCTATTCACTTCCATCTTGCTGTGATTCCAGTATGGGTTTATGCTCTCCTCCTCCTGTGGATTTTATTGCTTTTTTCCCTCCATTTCTTTAAAAAAAAAAGCTATCATTTAAACATGTCATGGGCAGTGTTTACCTGCAGTGAACCTTGATTGAGGAAGCCTGTGACTTTACACTGATGCCCTTCTAATCTCTATGACTGGCATGCTAATTTCTCTGACGCTGCCATTCAAAACACAAACATGAAATGTTGGTTTTAGAACTGGGAGACCTGGTAGAGTGAATTTCAAGTGCTTATTCAAATATTTCATTAAAATGTAAATTTTTACAACACCGTACGTCTGGCTGTGCACAAGGCATGACTTAAGAAGTTATGAAGTTATAGCGGCATTTCTCTCTCTGATGCCAATTAACTGCGTATGGGGTGGGGGGTCTGATGGGAGGGGACCGGGGCTTAATGTCCTTACCTTGTTTTATCGCCGCATAACAGCGCGCCAGCAAACGCATCGCATGCAACAGGATTTTCAGATATTGACAGCTGAGATTGGAGGCCTGGACGGAAAAACGAAAGAGTGCATCAAACAGGAAGCCTCCTGAAGATTGGTGGTTAATCAATTCTCTTATCTCTCTCAAAGTGCAAATGAAGTGATTAAAATTAAGTTTATGCTGAAGAAAGGAGTGAAAGTGAATCAGGCCACACAGCCAGCTGCTGGACGTGCAGCTTTATCTCTCCGTCAAGGCTGGAAAACATCTCTGAGGTTCAGTCGGGGTGATACGTGGATCTTTATTGTATGTTGGAATGCATATACTCAAATATCTTCCTTTAAAAACCAAAGAGTAAACTCTTCTCACACATTTGTTTATTTATTTCAACACACGTAGTGGGCTTATTGAAGAATAAAATCATTTGGCCTTACTGGACGAGTTCAGTAGATCTTCAGTAATCCATCAGCTGGCTCTTTTAACTTTAAGTTAATTCTTATAATCAGATGAATTACTGAACCAGGCATTTTGATAAATAATGTTCATGTTTAACCTCCTGCACCAAGAAATAAGGATTTCTCCACAGCCTTTTCAAATGTACTTTTTTTTAAATTCACAAAACTTAATTTGTCAGAAAAAAAACTTTAAGTGAAGTGTCAACTTTCCATAAGTGCTCTTTCATCTTTAAGGCAGTTATGCTTTTAGTGACGGATGTGTGCTCCTCACGCACTCATGCTAATTGAAATTTTATTGAATAAAGTAAATTATATATGTTGTATGCACATCACCGTACGTATACTTCTTCGATCCTGTTATGTCTGCAGTCAGCTCCTCAAACTCAACCCTGTATTTTAACATACAACAAACGAACTACAAAGCTAATAATCAGTGACGTGGGATTAAGCGTTGGGGTATTCATCATCAGCGGCCATGACTTGGAGTGTGCAGCTGAAACTGTTATGAAGACCATAACTGAGGAGCTAGCGATGGGCTCAGACACTCAGCATGAAGATAATAAAGAGTTAAAATATATAGCTGGGCAGGTTTAAGTTTGTTTTGAAACATGCTTCACACGCATAAAGCCATTTTCCTCATCAATCACTTATTCATCATCTTTAAGTGTGCGCCTGTCACAAGATGAATCAATGAATAAACAGTGGCATGTTGACATTTAGAGTGTCTATGTAGCTTATACTTTGCAGCCCCCCCCCACACACACACACCTACTGCATCAGACGCCGAAACTTCAGCGAGGAGCACCTCCGGGCTCGTATCGCTCGAGGTTCTTCGCTCTCTCCCCTTTTATTTCTTTATTTATTCTCTCATTTTTTAACTTGCAGGGTGGGTGGAGGGGAGTGGGGTGGAGACAAAACGGTTGCAGGTGGTGATGAAAATAAGAGCCATCCATCATTATTTATTAGGCATGAAAAAGATACACAATAATGTAATTTAATCTCTCAGCAGACAATTATTTCCACATATTGATAACGCAATGCGAAAAGTGCCATGAATCCTAATATGATGTTTGCTTTTATTGGTGTATGATACAACCAGAACAAATAATGTAATTGTATCAGCCAGAAAATGTGATTATTTGCACATGCTAACATTATAATACCAATCTGCCGCAGACAATGGTATCATATTATTTTGCTGTGCTTAACTAGTTACAATTTGCATTAAGTTATTATGTCTGGGTGGCAATAAAGACGGCTCTGTCTCCCTCCGGTCGCCGCTTTTCTTAGTTTCTCATTACAGCTTGGTGACAATTTTTAGAAGCTTTTTAGACTCCAACAGCCGGCGTGATTTTCTGATTTAAAGGGGGGAAACTTTCACATGGAGTTTAAATGCGATTGTTTATACACATCTATATAGCTACTCCCACCACCATGTGAGCAGCAGCACTCTTTATCTATTTTTTTTGCATGCTGCTTCAAGCACAGGTGACTCTCCAGTGCTCATCCAGCCTGATCTGAGGTTAAAGAAAGTGGCACAATAGACACAATTACTATGCAAATGATGGGTGCCCGAAACAAAAAAACACCTTTTGCATTAAAAAGTAAAATGCTTTAAATATTTGCATATAGGTGCCTCGATTTGGTTATTCGCATCAACATCAAGACGATTAACATTAATGAAGGAGCGGCTTGATGCACCGACTGTCAGGCCACATCAGGCCACCTCTGCAACCTCCTCTGTGTTTTGCATGGCGAGGCATTCACGCCATAGTGAACTAATGACCAAGTCGGCCTGTGTAAAATTAGACCGTGCGTCTACACAAGTGTCTCTCTGACATTAGGAGAATGTTTTATTGATGAGTCATTATTAGCAGTCCAGCAGTGAGGTGAGCTCGATCCATGCCGAAGATGCAAAGTGTTATAATAAAAAATGCCTGCTTAATTATTAATACTCAAAACCTAATCCATCTCTGCACAAAGAATATGTACATATTTTAGTGTCTCATTTGAATTTTTGCAACAAACACACACCTAAAAACCATTAGATGGCCGTGGTAATGACAGGTTTAAATGGGCTGTTTTTTAAGAATTAATGTGTTACTGCCAGTGCACGGCCTGAGCTGAAAGAAAGAGGTCTTCCTGTTTATTCTGTTGCAGAGCGCGCAGCGTCCCACTGCAACGTCCCCGTAGAGAGGCGAGGCGAGCGCACACTGTGTGAAGGCGTCATTCTGCACCGGAGGGTAGAGGAGTGTTTGCAAGTCATTAGTGGTTTGTAAATGATATTTGTTCCCATGTGACATATCATTTGAAATGGTTTCCTAATAATAACACCCACTGATAATAAAATAAGAGGGCCCTCATGTTGTGATTATGCTTTTCATAAATTTGGACTGGAAAGAAAAAGCACAGGGAGACATTTCAATATGAAAAAGAGCTCGAGATATTGATATTGACGCAAGCTCGGATGATACCCTGAATGGCAGCTCAGCTTCGGTTTGACCGGCCGGTGGAAGCTGGAAGAATTTTCAAAATAAAACCTTTTTTGTTTTAGCCTGGCTCGGCTTTGCTGTGAATAGAGAGCATCTTTACACTAAAGCTCTCTGTTCTGTGAGGAAAAAAAGCTTGAACCGTTGCCTCCTTTCTTAATGACTCCTGACAAATACCCTGTCTTCCTGCGGTGCGTTTCCTGTTCGCCACAGCACAGAGCCGAGACAACTTGGCACGGGACGCAGCGTGCCTGGTGAATAGGGAGCCACGCTGTCGCTCCAACACCGTTCGCCTTGTATTTTATGAAATGAACGAGTGGCTCGGAGATCAATAGGCCCCTGCGGTGAATGCGAACAACGCCGCTGGGTCCTTATCAGGGCCCCGCTGCCAATCTGTGGCAAGCGAAGCCTGCACCTTCCCTGGATACACCATTGGTCTTTGAAATTAAAGTTGACGCCTGTAATCCAGGGAAATGGTCCCTCTACTCTCGCTTAACACCGGTTTAGTTTCACCCCAGCTGATGATAAAGCATGACAGAAATACAGAGCACTATCTTCTTGCTAGGGGTTGATAGGTTCTGCCAGCTTATCAGGAAACAGGCAGCTAACCTTCTTGTGTCTGGCCCGTGGACAAAACTGAGGAGTCAATTTACAAAAGAAACCACAGTGGGTGGCTTGTAAATAAAACCATTCTTTCTGCGTGGAAGACAAAAAGAAAAACTGAGGAGAAAATAACCAATTTTACAACCCACCCAAAAGTGAGTGAATGTATAACACAGGAGGCTAAGCGCTAGTGATAGAGTGTATTCATGTAAATCCTCCCAAGCACAGCTGCAGGAAATTGACAGGGATCTACTGGAGCGCTTTGCCTGTAAAGGGTGGGATTTACATGCCTAACTAGGGCTTAACCACCCTCCCTCGAGTTTACCTGTTACTCTCTGGCCTCTGAGCACGCGTCTGGATGTGCTAAGGTTGCACTGCTTATACTTAATGCCTTTTCATCCCCCCTCATATCTGTCAGTCTCAGAAATAAACTCATAAACTCCACCGGGCCTGCTCCGTATCGAAAATTGGTTTGGCGTGACGGCACATCGGAGGTTTTGTTTGTTTCCTGTTCCCTCGAGGCCTCAGAAGTTTCCAAAGCAGCCACAAGATCAGCTCAAGCTAAAAACAAGAAAATACGTGCATACGGCAGGATGTGGTGGACGGCGAATTAGGCCGCGAGGTGCGAGTCCTGCTCCAGGACTGCTTTGTGGGTAATTGAGATCACATTAATTCATGTGTTCCTCCTGAGGAGAAAGTGCAAGTCTTTTCCTTTTGGACAGGATGTGGCTTTGGGCAGTTCAGGACGGTGGGCGTTGCTCCTGGGCTCCACAGCCCCTCAGCTGAATCTCGGTCCCTGCAGGCAGATTCGGCAGACCGCTGACGGCAGTTTAGACTAAGCAGAAAAATTGTTTGGCTTTCTCTTTTTTTTGTTCCGCTTTCTTTTTCATGAAACTTACATCTGTACACGTACGGCACGAAACCCCAATGCCAAAACAGTCTCAACAAAAACATCGAAATGTTTTCTCATTTGTTTTTTCCTCTCAAGCTAAGATCCTTGCAAATGATTAAACACACACACACACACACACACACACACACACACACACACACACACACACAAATAGTTAGCACTAATTCTATTAATGCTGTCGTCCTATCACACAGGAACCAAACACAGATGCAAAGTGTTCCTATTTGCCTTGTGTGTTTTGTATTTCCCTCCTCTTCTAAACAATGATTTTCAGAACTGGAGCCGCCGCCAATAAAATTAATGGGAGACTTGCTGAGTCCATACAGGAAGTGGGCTTTTTAAATAAACACATTGTTTCCAAACTAATCCACACCCCATTGTTTACAGACTGGGCTGGGTGCAGACTGGGCCGGTCCACCTCGATTAACCCCCCTGTCAAGGCCACTCCATTTCTAAACAGAGGAGGAAAAAGATAAAACTGTCAAACAGGAGTTCGCTTTGATGTTATTTTAGGGCAGCATTGCAATCTGTTTATCTTTTGTACAGTGGGGCCTACCTGACTTTATAGCATGAATGTATACAAGGCCAGGCTACGGTTGCCCAAGTAACAGCTCACGTGCCATCTTTAAATGAGATGTTAGAGTAAAATAACAAAAAAATATACATATTTACATTTTGCCGTTGCGATGATGAATAAAGTCAAATCTAATGAAACTGCTACATTATCCAAACCTTTGATAGGTATGCCTCTTGGGCTAATTCAGACTTGAAAATACTGATGATGCATGAGATTGTAATACCCTACAAAAGCAGAGAGAAACCCCAACAATCAAATGATCCTCTATGAGCAAGGACTTGACAACAGTGGGAAGGACAAATTGTCGGGAGGAGACCTCCAGCAGGATCAGGCTCCAAGAAGGGCAGCCATTGTAGTTGGTTGGGCTTTTCTAAGTGGAGCTTGGTTGGCCTGTTGGGTTAACTGGTAATTCTAAACTGGCAGTATCTGTAGCTATCAGTGCCATTTTGATGGACTATGTCAGCTTTGACATCCTCAGTTGGAATAAGAGTTGAAAAAATGGATGGATAGATGGATAAGCAAAACTAGCTTACTGCTTATAGCTAGCTTGTACTTGTAATATTACATCGGTCCTCCTTTTGCTGCCAAAACAGCAAACAACAGAATAAAAAGCTGTATTCTCACACTTTTTTTGTCAGAACCAGCATTGGCTTTTTCAGCAGTTTGACCTACAGTAGCTCCTCTGTAGGATCGGACCACAGAAACCAGCCTTTGCTCCGCACGTGTATCAATGAGCCTTGCTTGCCACTGACCCTGTTGCTGGTTCATCACTGTTCTTTACTTGGATCGCTTGTGATAGATGCTGACCACTGCAGACTGGGAACACCCCCACAGCTGCAGTTTCCAGTCTAGCAATCACAGGTTGACCTTGTCAAACTCGTCCTTACAAATTTTGCCTCCTCTGAGGACAAAATGTTCACTTGCTCTCTCATATGTCCTACCCACTAACAGGTGCCATGATGAAGAGATAATCAGCCGGATTCACTTCACCTGTCAGCAGTCAGAATATTCTGACTGATCGATGTGTGAACAATCAAGGTAGCCCCCATTCTGCTCTTGCAGTCTTGGTGTTTTGAAACCAGATGTGAGGAATGAGGGGTACCAAAGGACACTGATACGGTACTCATACTCAGTGACTGTCAATCTTCATTTTTGACTCCAGTGGAAATGACAGTTTACAAAATGAATATCATTTGATTCATTAATAATTAAGATCAAGTGAGGAGTAGGATCATTTTTACATAGACTTCTTTTATGGAACCAGACACGCTGCCCCTCGCTGGTCATCAGAAGTAATGCAGGTTTAAGGCATTCATGAACCAGCTTTATAGAGAGAGAAAACACTGAGGCGGGGCAGATAAGGAAAACACACATTAAAAAGTAGCCTCGTGATAGTAGTGTCACATACCTATTCCATACAAAAATTCAAATAAGTAGGATTTCTTTAAGAAAAGACTTCACATCTGATCCACGGAGCACCTGCCATATACCCCATGAAATCTCTGAGTCATGACTTTTGAGCCACAAATATGTGCTAACTGGGTTGAAAGTTAGCACATGACTGAAATGATTAGACTTACTGAACTGACAACAAAGTAACTGCTATTTTAAATTCTGCCATACCCAAGAAATTTGGATTTAAAAAGCTGTGAACATTCTTATTCTTAATTGTGACAATAAAAACATGTTTTAGAAAAAGCACAGCCACAAAGCTCCAAAGCCAGGCTTGTTAATATAGATATATACTGAGACAAGTGGTTTTTTTCTAGTACAAGTGGAAGAGAAGTTCTTGATCCACCAGTTCAAAGTGTTAAACAAACAGGAAAACAGAAGAAAAGCCGGTGTCTCTACATTACATCCCACCCAATATGTTGCTATTTAGTTGAATTAGTAACTAAATACAGATTTGAAACAAATATATCCAAATAAAAATACACTGGCAGGCCATGTCAGAGCCAACCCAAGTATCCTGTTGAGAAATAAATATTTGTAATTCCAAAATATTTAAATATTTTACCTTACAGACTAGTAGCTGTGATGTTCCTTCAGAGTCAGCAGCCCAGCTGAGTGCAAAGGAAAGCGCAGAGGAAGGGTAAGCATATCTGTATTGATCTCTGTGGGGAAACTCATTGCCTGCATTTAACCCCAACCTCAGTATTAGGAACAGAGTAGTGTCTGGGGATCAACTCCTGCCATGAGCCAGTGCCCTTGTTGAGGGTGCAGTGACAGGAAAACTAAAGCAGCATGTTTGTGAAGAAAACTAGCGCTTCAACTGCAACGCACGAACTAAAGAGAGGAAACAGTTGCATACAACTGAAGTTTCATTTCATCAAGTGCATTTTGAGGTAGGGGATGTGTTGTGATGTGGGGGAAGATCAACTTGGCTCACATGTAAGTTAGCTAGTTAGCATGAGCAGCTACAGTATGCACTTCACAGTGCAGGCTAACGATAACATTAGCTAAGTAGAAACCTGGAGAATTGTGACCTGACTCACTGACTCAATAATTCAAAATGCATTTTGAAAACAGAGCAGTTTGGGGGAGACTGTTTTGCTAGTCGAGGTTTATGTTACATAAATGCAACATATCTGCTAAAAAATAAGTGTCAGCTAAAATAATCAGTAGTAAAAAGGATGGGATATGATATTCCTGCTTCCTAAACTTTGTGCTCTGTGAACAATCATGGGCTGGATGCATAAAACTGTAGATTTATAGCTGCGTCTATGTCCAAAGTCATATTTGCATACACTCTCTTTTGTCATATTTATAAAGCTGCGTATTGCTAGAGTCTGTTTCAGAGGCCTGTCACAGTCTTTTCCAGTCTCTGCATTAACGTCTGACTGAAACTATTTTTTTCCCCCACGCTTTTTATATAAGAAAAAAAAAGAATGACATAAAAGCCATTATGCAAAAAACTTCTCAACTTTTCAAAAGTGGATAAAACCATTTTTAACATAATTGTAGAAACGACATCTCAGCATCCAGCCTCCGGTTGGCCCCGGCAGCATTTAAGACCAGTCACACTCGAGCTGTGATGGGGACTTGTACACTAAAGCACCTAACGCTACAGCCTGAGAAACACTGCATTATAACAGCACCGATGGAACTGTACCTGCATTTTTTTTGCAACTTTTAAGCAAACCTCTGCTCTCTGAAATCAAATGCACCTTTTATGGCAGAACCAGCCACAGACGTTCAGCTCGTCCATACTTGGCCTCTCAAGTTAAGATGCTTAACCTTATGTGCTCAAGGTTTTGTGGCGTTTGTACAAAAATAAAAAAATAAGTATTTTCCAAGAAATATGAGCATGTTCACTAGAAACTGTTTTGTGTCAGGTTTTCTTACTTCTTACTTTCTTTCTTCCAGAATGAAGCTGGAAGTCTAATTTTCCATAACCAAATATTCACAGAAGTAAAAACACAGCAAGAATACAAACATCCAATGATTTCACATAAAAAACTTTAATAGGACTGTAAAAAAAACTTTTTCCTCATGTAAATATTAACTTTATAAAACACAGAATGTCTTCTATTAGCATGCAGGGGCCCTTATGTAATGAATATACTTTGCATGATCAAATTATAAGCCCGAAATTCAAAATATGTGCAGATAACCAGAACCACTCTGTCAACCCCTCTCACTTATCGCCTCCTGCATCGTTTTTTTTTTGTTTCAAATCCTACCAGTCACTTATACTTCCATTTACATAATGTCCGATGAGAAAAATTTGTCAGAGGGATTGCAATTCATATCTCCGCTCCGTGCGCTCGCTGGCCCTAATACTTCAGTTAGCTACCTCACATTTACATTTCAATCAGTGATTATAGCCTCTCCTCCTCTCACCCCGCGGAAAGTAAATACAGGACTTCAAAATATTGGTCTAAGCTGCATTTTGCAGGGACCAGAGGGACGGCATGAATATTCTGTTTGGTACACATTTGCTGCAAGTGCATCCTTTAATAGCTCGCTGCTCTTTGTGCTGCGCACTGTGCCACTGAAACTGCCAGGAGCCTCAGACGTGCTAAAAGTGTCTCATTTTGGCTTAAAGTGGCCACCAAATGCCGTGCGACGCTGTTTAGTGTCCGGCGCACTCACTATTTACACTGATCACTCTGTTCTGTTTGTTCAGGCACAGATTCAAAGCTACTGCCTTATGTCTTCACACCCTGGGGTTTGTCTCTCGGTACGTTTCTGAAAATGACACTCCAGCGCACGAGCGCACTTCCTGCGTGTTTTCATACAGCTGCAGCAATTAAACACATTGGTGTGGAAAAGGTCAAGCGAGTGGAAAATGTGTGTTTTGTTGGTTTACTGTTAACCGCGACTGTGAGATGAGCGTTTGACATGTTTGTTCCTTGGTGTTTTCGCGTAGATGGCTCTGTTTATAATAAAGGAACAAAATGCTGTGTGTGGTGTGTGTGTGTTTTTCAAAAGCTGACACCCACACAGGCAGCTGCTGATGACAAATGCTGGGCTCCCTGCAGTTGCAGTGAAGCCTCGCACAGAAAGCAGGTTATATCTTCACTGTGCTGGAAGCCACAGTAGGAAAGTCTGCTACATTTGGAAAAGCTCACTTCCATGTCCTCCACCACTGGACGCCTGCTGTCTGTTGACTTCTCTGTCAGTGGTAACCCAATATCCAACCTAATGGGGAAAAGTCTGTCAGTTGATGAGTCATGGAGAAGCTCACGATCATTACTTTTTAATTGCTCTCCGAGTGGAGTTTTCTTCGCGTCGGGCCCGGCACTATAAGGTGAGCAGGGAACTGTGAAGCACGGAGGAGAATTGTTTGTGTGTTTTCTTGTTTGCTTGTTTTGGAACGGCTCTGCGACTCATCTATCACGGAGCGAGTAGAAAAAAAGAAAAAAAAGAGACAGATCATAATAATCACACTTTGCCACAAACTGCTCTCCGCGGCCCTCTGTTTTCCAAGTTTGGTTACACACATGTTGGCTCTGCAGAATATTCAATAGACATTTATAGGAAATAAATTAGGAGATGAATGCAAACCATATGGCATTCAGAGGTTTATTTGTAAAGCCCCTGCATCAAAGCTTTTTCCAGATCACACCATATTAGCTATGTTTTTCCAGTCCAGCAAAATCAGGAAGGTAACCACAGACTTCCCTGATGGGAAACATATGAGCGGCAGTTCGCCGAGACGAGGAGCCTCATACATGGACGAGGCATCATCAGGGAGCATCAGTAAAAACAATTATTCCCTGCATGTCTGGATGTCATATGTCACCCTGGGTTGACTTTTATAGGAGGGGAGAGCGGTGGAGCTGCGTCACTTCTTGGAGAAAACCTTTGTAGCCTCACAGACAAACCCCCCC
>NW_024582606.1:490196-506144 GCF_018398535.1 Haplochromis burtoni
AGATTAACACTTCTTTGCATGTGAGGCAGCCTGGATGCCTGTGTGGGGTGTGGGCTTGAAGACAGACAGGGAAGCAAGCCAAGAGGAAACGCCAGTGCCCAGGGTATACACTTCCACCCCTGCATGAGGGCAACCCCCCGACTTCCCACCCAAGCATTTCATATAGGCCAGACGAGTTTACGGTTTCATGCATTTCAGTGTGACAGCAGCAGCCCTCCTGTGTGTGACGGCTCCAACAAGCAGCGGTCTGCTGACACCCGGGGTGGTTTCTCCTTCTTCGCTGTTGATCTTGGGCTCGCGCTGCACACGCTCAGAGGGCTTGCCAATGTCAGACATGGAGCTCCACACCGCCGAGAGTCCACAGCTCTTTACCAGGGAGGTATCATTTCTGCTGTGGAGGCGCAAGATGTCAAGAGTGAGCTTGGTTTGCGGTTGCTTTTCCAGAGCTTCAAAGTCTAGAGTCTGCATTCGATGTAGACTGTGGTAGGATCCGGTTCTTGTGCCTTTTCGCCGTGCAGTCAGCATAGCGTGGGGTCAGTCTCTTTTTCTGCATTGCGCACACACGTAAGCTCCCTATGTGCTCAAAGTGATCAGAGCCTGCTGAGGGCCATCGGGGAGTTTACCTCGGGACAGACAGAAAAGCACTTCCAGGAAAAGAAAAGCCGGGGATTCCTGCTGAGGGAAAATGCATCAAAGCGCCTGACTTAAGGCTATAATTAGCCGCCGCGGTGTTTGAAATGTGGATGAAGTCTTTGGAGAAACAGAATTGTTTATTTATTTGTTGTTGTCGTCATTTTTTCCCTCCAAATGAGTAAATTCACAGGGTTTGAGCGCGCTCAGGTTTGGCAGCGGTGCTGGGCGCAGTTGGTGTTCATTAGACGATTAAGACAAACATTAGAGGTGCCATGTCACAGAAAATTACTTAGTTTGCGGGAAGAAAGTGTTTAATTTTTCCCTTAGTTCTGTCTTTCAGGTTACGTAAGCGATTCAGTCCACTTTCTGATGATGTATGATATCCTAAACTAATACAAATGTCTCCTGTCTAGTAGTCCAGCCCCGCCAGCGCCCACGCTGCTGGCTTTCTTAAAAACCACGGCCTTCAGAAAAAACTTGGTGTTGTCCTCCCTTGAGAGAGAACAGAGGAAAAAAATCCTCTGTTCTGCTGACAGCTCTCCGCTTCACCAGCTTTTTTTGAATAAAACGATTTATAGATATTTAAAAATTTATTGATGTTTTCATGCTCCGTATGTGTGTGCGGAGATTTTATAATAAGGCACATTCGACAGCATGTTCCCCATTGTAAAATAATCTCCGGTGCCACGGATTTCATGAAAAGGAAAACATTACTAGCAGCATGAACATTTTTTTTAAGTATGAATGATATTTACACAAGTCAAACTGTTTCACAGCTCTGGTTTAATGTGGAACCGTGTTCCAACTAAGCACTGCTGTCAGAGCGCGCAGGGACCGCAACCATCGGCTCACATGGAAGTGCTTCGGCTCCGAGCAATCACGGCTCAGTTTACCTTGGCTAGTCTATACGTTGCACCTTTGCAGCACCTCATCAACACAACGAGAAACAGAGAAAGTCGTTTCTTGGCAGCCGAGGAGCCGCCTCTCAATCGGTGGAAGCACGGCTGCCGTCGCTGTGTGGGAAACATGCGACGTCCCCCGTCGAGTTAGCTTTATCAAATCTTTACACTGCCATGTTTCTCGACACAGGATCAAATAACATTTAACTCTTATTTTTTTTCTAGCAGATGAAGTCAGTATGCAAAAGCTTAAGAAAAGCCACCTCACCACATGGGAGAAACTAAAGATAACTCTGACAGATTTAAATGTGAAACAGGTATTTGCGCGCTGTCGAAACCAGAAGAAGTGCTTATAAATATTCTCGGAGTGATTGGATCCATAAGGTGGGTAAATTTGTTTCTGTTTTTTCATCTACAAAGGCAGAAGGCAGTAGCAACTGGTTGCTTAGAGAGGCCTGCCAAGTCCAATGATATTCTTGGGCTTAGATCAAGTTTCCCTAAATATGGACAACAGATTCGTGCTTTTAAAAATAACACATTTATATTGTGCCACAATGAAAGGAAGGATATTTGGAAATCATAACATGTTAACACTAAAAAATCCACAAAAAGGACTCCAGATGACAAGAAATCCGTTGAGTTTGTTACTGTGTGCGTCTCATCGTAGCTTCGTGTGTTCATAATAATCGGCAACGACCCACGGGAGAATTGACTTTAACAAGGAGACGTACTGGCAATTTAACACCAATTTATTTAGCGTTTGTGACACCTAAACAATAACTTCATGTCAGCTACATGATAAATTCATGAATACTGATTCAGTCCTTATGTCAGCTTTCATTAGCCGCGCGTGCGAGCTCGCTATCACTTCTGGTATGAAGCTGTGAAAAAATGCATTTGCACAACGTACAATTGTCGCGGAGAAAAAACCAAGATAAATGTTTTGCTTTTAGTGATGTCATGCCTGTGAATGCATCTGCAACTCAGATGCATTTAAACATTCTTGGCACTTAAGAGTTCTCTATTGGACGTGAGACGCATGAATTTGATCAAATGTGGGGGAAAAGGCAGCTTATCACAACTGATACTTGCATTTTGCTCCACCAGTGTCCTTTTTCATGGCCTCTTCCAGTGGAATTGACACTCTCAAGTGTTGATGTTGCTTTGCTGAAGGAAGCAGCAGGATGAATATGGAGCTTTACAGGATTATTCAGTGTGATCTGATTTCACCAAATGCAAT
The DNA here is from genome assembly GCF_018398535.1 of Haplochromis burtoni. Classification (NCBI taxonomy): domain Eukaryota; kingdom Metazoa; phylum Chordata; class Actinopteri; order Cichliformes; family Cichlidae; genus Haplochromis; species Haplochromis burtoni. The sequence goes on from NW_024582606.1 coordinate 492,969, forward strand.
AAAAAAAAATTGGACCACATTTCATTATTCAGCAGAACAACTCTCCCAAACACAGAGCCAAAGCAAACAGAAAGCTTTTCATGGAGAAGAGGTGGGATATTCTGGCCAAGTCATTCACATGATTTTGATCTGACTGAGCTGCATTCCAAGTGAAAACCAAAGTAAATGAGCTAAGAGTGACTCGGAGCGCATCTTCAGGGAGAATACAAGTATCCGCTGGTCTTTGTGGGTAAAATGTTTAATGAAGTCACTGACTGAAAAGCAATGTTCTGGGAACAGATTTTATTAAATGCCTAAATTTCAAGTAGATTTAGATCTGAAACATCTGGGAAATGTAGCCTTTCTAAACAAACACCGCTCAAATTAAAGCTAAAGTTTGGAGCTTTCATCTAGTATCCAAGATTTAGCATTAAGGAAAAAAGAAAAACAGCTCAACAGTTGACATACTTACACTCTGGACTGTATCTTCAAAGCAAGATGCTATATAAAAAAAATAATATATATATTTAAATCACAACAGCTGGCTCAAAGTGCTTTATATTGTAAGGTAAAGATCCTACAATAGCAGAGAGAAAGCCCCATCAGACAATCTCCTATAAACAAGCATTTGGCAGCAGTGGGAAGCAAAAACTCCCTTTTAACAGGAAGAAACCTCAGCAGGTAGGGGCGGCCATCTGCTGCGAGAAGAAGCACTCAGTGCATCATAGGAAAATCGCCAGCAGCCTAGATATATCTGAATAACTCAGGGAGGATTCAGGGTCACCTGATCCAGCCCTAACTACAAGTTTTATCAAAAGGGAAAGTTTTAAGCCTAATCCTAAAAGTAGGGACAGCGTCTGTCTCCTGAATCCAAACTGGGAGCTGGTTCCAAAGAGGAGGGGCCTGAAAGCTAAAGGCCCTGCCTCCCAGTCTACTTAAAGTTGCTCCACATCATCGCCTCTGTTTGGTTTCCTGCGTGTGAACTGAGTTACGTTTGAACCATCGATTTCTTTTTTCACTGAATAATGTGACGCTGAGTGTCCCTTGAATTTCCCTTGATATTGTCTCGCTTATTTGCTCTTCCATTCGACTCCACTTGAACATCCTTTCTCCCCAATAACAAGCACAAAAAGCACTGATCCTCATCCTTACTTAAACCCCTCTCACATTAATCATCAGTTCATCAGATCACTTGTCTTTGTGTTTGCCTCTCACGACAGATGAGTCACCTCCAAATAACGTCTTCATCGCACAAGTGCCGAGCGCAGAAAGCCTCACAGTTACCCGTTTCTTTAACCAATGTCACCATCTGACAGCCTTTCAAAGTCAAACGTAGCGTCTGCTTCAATAATTGAAGCTGTTTGTATTTCAAATAGAATATTTCATTTACAAAAAAAAAGAAGAAGAAGAAGTCATATGTAGAGCAATACCGCTGGATAGACGGCTTTACATTAATGATAGAAAAGAGTTACTGCAGCAGGCGCACCCCCCACCTTTGAAACTGATTATATTTTATGATTAAAAGAATAAAACTAACTGAATAACCCTGAAAAACTCCAGTTTTTATTGACATTTTTTTTAACCACAGTGGATTTTGGCTTGCAAACAACACGGGCGATTCTGTTATTGTTGTATTCTTTAGATCAAAGGAGGCTTTAATAAGGCCATTATAAATACATCTGAAAATTCACTCTGATATTCAGCAAACAAATCAATACAGGATGTGCACCATTCATTGGTCTTTTATTGCAGCACTGTAGGCCGTCTCTGAGGTACCACAGAATAATGAAGAAAAACCACGCAGGGCTTCTGTGCCCCCGCTGTGTTCAAAGTCAGTCATATCCATACTTTATAATTGAAATAAAGGTAATTTCTCCATCCATTTGAGCTGCGCCTTGCATTCTTCTGGTGTTGAATAAAATAAACATGCAATCATCAGGTAGCGTTTCTTAAAGAATAAAGAGACAATTTGTGGTCATTTCATTAGACAGTGGCAAGCTTCGCTGTCCCTCCGTGCTCTGCTGCTGAACCCAGAGGTGAAGCTGCCCTGGACTCACTCATAACTGACTGGCTGACATTTCAGCCATGAAACTATGAATCAGCATGATACACCGTATTGGTCTCTTTTACTACCAGTACATTTATTTGAAGCCATGGCTCAGGTGGTGCTTGACCAGCACTTTGAGTCCTGGGTGCCTCCACCTGCCGATGTGCCCTCCAGAGTGACCCTGGACCCCAACTTTCTTGTCGACGAAAGCTTAGCTACAGTTAAAAACGGTAATATATTGGTGCAGACCAACACCATATCCTCATCATTTATTAAACAGCCATAGCAAAGCATGTCCCTTAACCTGTAACCTCTGTTACTACTGAAGCACGATGATGGCTGATCTGGCCTCAACGCCCCAGTCCCTCACCACACTTTATTCCTTTGCAATATTGATGAGCTTGTAGCCCCCTTAGTATAGGAGCATGGCCTAAAAGCCCCCTCTCCTGGACCCGAGACCAGTGTAAGAGGGAAGGTGAGTCCTGTGGGCACCATGGGTATCTGTGGGTTATAGTTGGCGGTAAGAGGAAGGAGAAAAATGTGAAACAAGCTTGATATTCCATGAACACCTGCATGAAAACAGCAGGATGGCATGAGACTAGAATCTGTTTGTTAAATTTGATCAATGGAACTCAAACATGGAGACATGGAAACCAGAAGCTCTTTCTTTATTATTCCTGATATATTATGAAACTTCATTTGTAAATTTGAATAAATAAGATGAAGTATTTGTCATTTCTTGTGTTTGTCAAGCATCAAATTGACTTACACAACTTGAAATTACTCCCCTTTGTTTTGCTTCCAGGCTCAGTTCCTGCTTTCTGTGATTACCATGTCATTTTGGTTCCCTGGATTTTATCTTTGGACTTTACTCTGGCTAATCTTGTCTTTGGTTACACCAACCCCCCTACAGACCACCATCACATATGGGAGGCCATAGCTGCTATGATGATGATTTTATTCTCATCAACTGATGACACCAACATAACACTACAATCAAATGAAAGGCCTTCCTCTAAAGTACAGTCTTAGACTTAAAGTAGTGGTGTCATTTATCTGGGGAAGGTAGCCATCTGCTGGACTATGTTCTGCTGAGAATCACTGAACCCTTCATGTAGATGAGCCTTTCATTCATATCACCTGCCTAAATATTGTTGCAGACATCTTTACATGCCTCCTTGGCATGTAGAGCTGTGCGTGTCCTCTTTCAGTGGGATAATGTGGCCTCTCACATGTAGTTGTTTTGGGAATCTAACACAAGTTCAGTCTGTCTTGCAGTCAACCTTTCCAGCAAGTTCTTGTGACCATGCCAACATGGTCACCAACCTTATTTTCTTAACTTCCTATTCGATGTGGGGTCACAGTGGGGCTGGAGCCTATCCCAGCTGTCATATTGTGAAGAGATAGCCAGGCTATTGCAGGGCTTGGGGCTTGTCATGGTCCCGGGTCTTCTATTCACTTCAATTTTTTTTATACAGCGCCAAATCACAACAGTCAGTCAGTCAGTCACAACAACAGGAGCGTTATATTTTAAGGTAGACCCTACTTTAATACATATAGAGAAAAACCCAACAATCATATGACCTCCTATGAGCAAGCACTTTGGGGCGACAGTGGGAAGGAAAATCTCCTTTTTCAGAGGAAGAACTCCGGCAGAACCAGGCTCAGGGAGGGGCGGGGCCATCTGCTGCGACTGGTTGGGGCGAGACTCTGGCTCAGTGTTTATGGTTTTTGAGTATTTCTATTCTTTGTTTCTGTTTATTTCTGGTTATACTTTAGTGTTTTTGAGATCTTAGGTTTTGCACTGTGTCTCCTGTGTGTTCCACGTGTCACGTCGAGTTAAGTTGTGTTTTCTTGTCTACGTTTGTGTCTCTCCCCAGTCAGTTGTGTCTCGATGTCGATGTTTGTCACTCTGGCCTCTGTGCTCCATGTTCGCTCTGTTTTTCCTGTCAGCCGTATCCCCTTGTCAAATCCGCGTCTCTGTGTTTTGCTTCCTGTTTTACTTTGACAGTCTGTGTCCTATGTCAGTGTATTCTGCTTTATTTCCTTCGTCTCGTTATGTCAGATTAGCCCCAGCTATGCTTCCCTCCTGTTTTCCATTCCCCCATATTTAAGCCCTGTGTTTTCCTCTGTCCATTGTTGTGTCGTACCATTACAATGCTGTGTGTTTCCTGCTGTTCCTGTGTGTTTTCTTGTTTCTAGTTTAGTTTTTGAAGTGAGTTATTTACAGCCAAAAGAAAGCTGCCTCTTTTAGTTCGCCCTTTCTTTTACGAGTCCAGCATTTGGGTCCTACATCCTGCCTGCCACATAGCAAATCCATGACAAGGCTAACAGAGAGGCAAACAACCATTCACCCTTACTCCCAGTTTCAGATCTCCAACTCACCCAACATGCATGTATTTGATCTGTGAAAAGAAACTAGAGTACCCAGAGAAAACATTTGCACGTACAGGGACAACCTGCAAACTTCACAAAAAAAGGCCCCAGCCGGCAGATCCAGCCATTGCTACCTACTGCACCACCGTGCCCTGCCAACCTGCAAGACTCAAAGGATCTGCTGCTAATGTCTTTGTGCTTGATACCACACCTTCAAAAGTTTTGATATCTCTGTGGGTCAGAGCTGAGCTAAAGGATCATGGTGTGGTTTTAATGATGCATTTTGTTAATGTAAAAAATCATTCATTCCTACTTAAATCTTTTGTGGGGTATAGAGTTAGTTCAGTGGATAGTTCCTGGATAAGTACAGATTTAGATACACATTAATATTATATAAAAGGAAACAGAACTTGATGGCTATAATGAAACTAATCGTGTCACTTAGGAGATTTATGAGTGATCTACAGATCTTTGGGCCCATACTGATAATAATCAAAGCTGCGCTGTGATCCTGTTTGCAAGTTTTAAAGTGTATTATTTCAGCTATATTATATTAATATCAATAACAGCATTCACCCAGACACATTTTTTCTGTAGTATGTCTGAATCCTTACACTCCACAACCCCAGACAACACTGATTACAGTATCAGCTTCCTCCCTAACCTACAGCACATGACCGCTACACTCCTCACCTCACTATTGTGCGCTGCAGTGTATAATAAACCTTGTTTGAAGTACATTAACCTGCCTCACAACAATGGTAATGTGCACCCTGAGGGGGATACAGGCGTTATTGACTTCCTGGTCCTGGAATGTTTTTCTCCTCACTGTTAACTGAATTCACTTTTAGTTTGCAGGCACGTGCGTGTGAAGTGGATGTATGAAGGATATATCCCATTCTTTAAATGTATCAGCAAGGCTTGGCTGCTGATTGCAGTTAGGCCTGGAGTACATTCGGACCTTAGATAGCTGCAGTCCTCCAGCTTGAAAAACTTCCTGATTGAATAAACTGATGTTAAAAAAAAGGAATTTAATTTTATTGTCAAAATGTTATAAATATCAATCAACTTCAGTGGAATCTCAGAAAAGTCCAAATTTCAGTGGCTGAGAGGGAACAAAATGTTTTGATTCTGCTAATCAGCTGAGGATTTATGTTGTATTCACAGTGGCACCGTTTTACACAGCGTGAGTTATGTAAAATCAATGATACTGCATTGATCAAACTTTCTTGCCTTTACAAATCAATTTCAATTGTCCAAGAGGGAGTAGGGTTATGAGCCGAAGCTCGTTCTGCACAGGCGCTATCTCCAGCATGTTACACTTGTTAGTTGGATGATTTCGTACTTGATTCAGCTAAAAAATAAATAAAATAAAAGCAGCAGATGGACATGCAGCTATTCAAAGCACAGGTAGATTTGTAAAAATAAGCCTCCTGTCTGAGTGCTGTGATATATACTGGAGATATAGACATATTAGACATTTTTGTATAATGACGCTTCTTTGTGATTTGTGCAATAAACTAAAACTGTACAAATCTAATTACTAAATTTAAGCTTTATATCACCTCTATGAGCAGCATGTTAGCACAGGCTGGTTGGATGCTTAGACACACGTTTCCACTGCCGACTAATTATTCCACTGCTCGGACTGAAGGACGCTCCAGCTACGTGAGGCCAGCGGACTCCATGAACAGCAAGAATGACGAAGGTGTGACTTGACAGGTGCAGCAGGGTCAACGAGATGGCAGGCCGCGCAAACGCACGCTGCTCTCGCCGGTCACATTAAGTGGAAACACCTGAGTTACTTCGGAAGATCTCGAGAGTTCAAAATGAAACCAACATATCGAATAAAAACAAACAAAGCGTGGCAGGAAAAGTTGATAATTAACATCGTGATATAATCCTATAAAATTTTAAGTCAGCTCACAAGCATCCAGAATTACTTTAACCTGCATCTTTTTCTCATTTCAAAATGTCTACAGCTTGTGTTTTCTATTATAAAACGTCTATTTTTCCTTTTTTATCTCATGCCAATTTTGTCTCTTAATCAAGACAGGCTGGGCACGGCCAGGTGTGTGATTAGCTGGTGTTCTGAGTGAATGAGGCGTTATTTGTGCAGCATGAGGTCACGGACTGGTTGTCCTCCAGGAGACAGAAATCTCTCGTCTTCTCTACGGTAGTTGCTCAGCACTAAACAGCAAACAGCTTCAGCAAACTCGCTTATTGTCTGAGTTTCATTTGCTGTTGTGTTACGCACAAAAACAGTTTTGTTAGGATAAAAAAAAGACATGGTTTAGGTTAGAAAATACACGTTCACAAGCCTCTATTTTGAAAAATAGCACAAAGGGATCCTGCCCAAGTGAACTGGCAGCGAGACTGCCCCCAGCTTTGCATGTGGCTGTTGTTGCAGATGTGGTATAGGTATTTAAAAATGATCTGCACACCATTAATTGTGAGGATTTAAGACGATTTCTCCTTTGGGGTGATGCAGTTCACGATACTGAATTCTGATTTGGCTCTAACGGGGATGGTGAGTATCCAGTCGTTAAGTCTGATGTCACTAGCCGTGTCTGGACCTAAACTCCGCTGCAGGTCCATATATCAAACGATCACTATGGCATTACTGAGAGTTGAAAAACTGTCTAAAGTCTTTCATCTTTAATAAAATGATCAGCGTTCTGCTCTACCAGGTGTAACAATTGAGTTTAACATCCAGGCATCCATGAAAACGGAATTTATGACATTTAACGGAGTTAGAAGTTAGCAGGAAGTTAGCTCGCTAGCTTCTATCTAAATACAATATAGCATGTCCTGACTGCAGGGTTTTGGAAACAAATTAAAACGTACAGCTCTGTTATCACTTCCAACATAAATGAAGACAGAAAACTAAACAGCAGTGACGTTTGTAGGGTTACTGAAGTTGGGCTAGCTGGTATATAATGATGTGCTACGTGACCGCTAGCGACACAGCTATGTTAGCATAATATAAACAAGCTAACTTTTTTTCCACTCGATAAAAGTTAACGTGAGTGTTCTCGGTGGTCAGGAACAAATGTAATCGCATGGCAGGATGCTGTAAAAGGACCAAACTTCAGCCAGGAGAACAACTGAGATAATCCATCCACAATACGAGGTTAGTCATTCATATACTGCTGTATGGGCTGGGCTGTAGTTACATCCTAAGGTTTTAAAAACTGAGCTTAAATAAATGATTAGCGGTAATAAAAGCCGAGGGAGGTCAACAGGGATCACTGACTGTTTTAGGAGCTTTTTGAGATCAAATAGAAGAAAATACAAAACATTAAACATGTTAACAACACAAAAGCCATATTAAACGCAGACTACTTTAGGCTCGGAAGTAGGATTCGTCACGTCATCACTTAACGACCGGATTGTGGTTACAAAGAAACTCTGTTTATGGCTCACATAGAAACCCCTAAGAGAAACCTTTCAAGGTACCGAAGCTGAACTTTTCTCTCCAAAAGTCAACTGCTACCCATATTTTCTTCGTTTGGGTTCGGACTCTATTATCACCGTTTTATCATCTGTCTGTTGTGCTTTTCACAGTCCAGAGCCATTCACTGCACGCTCCTACTGTGCAGACACAAACCGTAGCCTCTATAAAGTCATCGGCATTACATCACGTTAGAGTCAAGCTGTTATGTTCATCAGCTTCTTGTCATCGTCCTTTTCTCTTTGATTTTTGGATGTCATTTAAATAAAAACCAAAAACCACTGTCTTTTTTCCCCAGATGTTTGAAAATTAATTCCAAAAGCTCTTTGTGGAGTGATATAATTTCTAACAGCTTCAGCAGATCTTTCCTTGAAGCAAATAATCCAAATCTGCACAACATTTGGTTAATGTTTTTTCCCCTTCTGATGGTTGTCTTCACTTATTTTCACTATTTCTATGGGTTTCAAGTCACCTTAAGGATAAAAAGCACATATTTATCCCTTTCACATCAGCATACTTTATAAAAAAAACACCCTGTTGTTGTAAAAATGTCATTATGCTCTGAAAAGCATTAAAGATTCATGAACCTTCCAACAGAATGCAGTGCATTTGTGGAAAAACTATGAAGTACAATGCAGCTGCGCCACTGTGGAAAGTAAACTTTTGAATCAATTCACGCTTTTAGAGCAAACACACGAGGACAAGCTTCTGAACAGGTTAAATCCACAGAGCTGTTTATCAAAATAAGCAGCCAGTCCAGAGTGGTCAGCCTATTGATTTTCCTGCCAAATATAATCTGTTTCACCATCATAAATCTGTGTCTGACATCTGCACAAAGCCCCATTTTAGCCAAACACTGCCAAGTAAGGCTGTTTATTCACCGATGGCCTGATAGTCTCCATGACAACGCTCACTACAATTAGACAACTGTAATCCCGCCTTCAAACATGCACACAGTTAATTATTTCAGCACAAAGTGAGAGGCAAAACGCGTAGAGGGGAGATAGAGGCAACTGTGGAATCCTGGCCGGCTGCTGTCACTCCTCCTCTACAGTGTGTGTGTGTGTGAGTGTGGGTGTGTGTATACACAGCATAGCCAGCCTTTAATGAGGACTGAACCAAAACTAAATAATAGGAAATGAAGGATGAGAATGAGAAACAAAAACAAAAGTGTACAGAGAAGTCTTTGTTTTCAGTATGCGTCTACTGAATACACAAAATACCAGAGTGTCAGTTCACACAAATCACACACACAAGAAAACATTATTAATCAACTACCTCTATCAGCCATGCAGAAAGTTTTGGTTTCATGTGTTTCATGCTTTTACCACAAACAAAGGAATGGAATTCCACTTGTGGTGCTGTGTGAAAAAATAAAAAACCCGCAGCAATCCGACAACAGCCATTTCTCTCTGGGGAACAAAACCAGGACCGGTTTCTGTGGATAATGCACAAACACACTGTTTATGATTTCTGAAAGGAAAAGTTTTCTGTCTAATTTCGGATTGTTTCAGGACAATACTGCACTGTTATTATTATAGGTTATCATCTCATATCTTTTGAATAATTTTTTAAAATTCTGAAGACTTAATGATTCGCCTTGTTTGAAATTTGAGTACTGCAAAGTACTATGAAGAGAACTGTGTGCCTCAGCACTGGTTGAGGTCCATCATTTGTTGAACACAGACAAGATTTTTGTAGTGCAGACTTCCAGCTGTAAGCTTTGCATTAGCTGTTGAGAAATTACACCTGCTTTCATACAAACACCCCCATTTTCAGAAGTTCAAATGTAATTGGACAAACTGACTTTACTGCAGTTACAGCTTCCACTACAGCTGCTTTAATATAAAATGTTAATATAACATAAAGCAGTTTTTAAACATGTTGTTTTTCTGCTGCAAAGTCGCATATATTAACATTTGAGTCTATGGGAACTGATTCACTGCTGGAACTACCCCCAAGTGGCCATTTGAGGAACTGCAGTTTTTAGCACTATTCTTCATTTTTGATTGGATGTTAATAATAATTGTTCCATCAACAACTGACAGGAAGGTTGTAAGAGTGTAATTTTACAAAGCTAACAAATGAAATATGAGATAAATGTTAATGAATGATTAAGACTGTAATAATTCGGAGAGGATATTTCTCTTCCAGCAGTTTCTTAATATTAGCTAATATTGAGAAATTCCCATAATTCTTATCACAAGCCTGCTGAGGATTTCTATCAGCACTGTAGTGTCTCTTTCATGACTTTCAAGCATGTTAGAAAGTGGAAAACTAGAAAACAACAACGTTATTGTTTCTGTCAGCTGTTGATAGATATTTCTGCTACTTTTTAACCTTAATATACTGCTTCAGCTGTAGTATCCGAAAGCACTTTGAAATCCTTACACACTATTCTTTCAATACTTACTTTATATTTATATGTAAAGATATTTGTAGATATTTGTAAGGAAAGAGGCATTTTATGGGATTTGATCATTTTGTTTACATTACACCAGTCTATGAATAAAAAAAAGAATCACTTGTAGCTTGGTTAAGGATTTGAAATGATGAATTAACGTTCATCATTGTGGTCTGTTCTGTCAGCCTGTGTTTTCTCAGTTGTTACCCGTGCATGCACTCCTGTTTTTCCACAGGATGCAGCGCCGCATGCTTTCTTTCTTCTCCAACTTACTTCAAATGTTGACTCAGACAGCGCCCCGTATTCCCCGGAAGCCCTCAACAAGCACCATTTTCTCCCGCTCGCACCGTGTTAACAGAAAAAACTCATTTGCCATGTATTGTTAAAATTTTTATTAATAGCAATTTATGTCACTCAGACAGGGCCTCTGCAGAGAAAGAAAACATTTGGGCCTTGTACGAATCTATCACTCAAGTTGTCAAAAAAATTTGTTCTCATGCAATATAAATAGGCCTCGAGTCTTTGGGTAGAGAGATGGGATCTGTTTCTGTGAGGGCGATGGGCTGGCTGTTTAGAGACTCCCCGTAAAACAGGTCATGCTGTTCACATCATGAAGCCTCAATCACAAACAAATGTTTTATTTAAAGGGCCAAAACGTTGTTTACTCCAGTCTGCTTACTCTCCTTCCCGTCTCTTCCTCTCCCGCCTGGGTGCGCTCTGTGTGTTCAGCACATTTGAATGCTGGAAGCATACTAAGAGGAAACAAAAACACTCCTGACAGGAAGCTCTACCCTGTCATGTAAAGGAACAAATAGGTGGGCATGTAGCTAAGTGAACAAATTGCACCGACGCAGTTTACTAAATGAAGTATTCAGGGAGTACAAATGTGTTAACCGTTGCAGAACTTGGGACTGCTGTAAATAACCTCGGCAGCACATGTTTGCTGAGTGGACAATGCGAGTAAAGTACAAGAGAAGTATCTACTTCGGCTGCATTTGGGATACGGGATGTTAATGTGGCGCTGCAGCCTGTTGGACTGTCAACATTTGTCGGGTTATGTGAGCATGGTGAAAAAATATGCCTCGTCACAATCCTGCCTCTTGTCCTATTGACAACATCTGTGACCAAAAGCCAATTTTATTGATAAATCTGTTCAGGAGGCGCCTGCTGCCAGTGTTAAACTATTCATATGGTTCCATAATTCATCAGCGTTGCTGTCTCTGAAAAGACACTTGCACTTGCAGACTTTGGGCAACATATATGGTTTAAAAGCAATGCTACTGCATTTAGATATATTATTTTAAAGAATTTATTTTGTATTTGATCTAATCCACACAGGGTCAAAAGTATACATACAGGCTCAGGTTTATGCATACACTTCCACCAATATTTGGTTAAATGTCCCTTAAGAAGTTTCCCCTCAACCAGATGCTTTTGGTATTTGCTTGGTTCTGGCATCATTCTGACTGGATATCTGACCAATCTAATTCACAGAGGTGCAGTATACATTTAAATTGATTGGTTTCCTGGCATGGATCCAGCTCTTTGTCTGGCCATAAAACATGTTGGTAACTGCAAATTTAAGCATGCTTGAAGGTGTTAACCCTAGAGCAGGGGCTTCTTCCTTGATTGGCACCCTCTTGGTCAGTGATGAGATAAAATTGGCTTCACTGGCCAAGTGATGCTCCAACAGTTTCCAGTTCATGGCAAGTTTGAGCCTTGGTGGTTCCTGGGTTGTTCCTGAACATCATAACCAATTTCCTCTCATCTGAACATGAGAGTTTGGGTCTTCTATGGACTTTGGAAGTTGAGGGCTTTAGTCAGTCATAATCACTGACTGACTACAAGTTAATAGGCCTCGCCAAGTGAAAGGACATTGTACCTATTAAAATGTTTAATAATAATGTATATATTTGAGCTTGTATGTAGACCTTTAACAATGTGTGGATTAGTGTGAATTCAAACTTGGACACGCAGTTCTTGTTGTTTTAAAGTCATTAAAGATGAATGCTCTACGATCATTCCACCCTGGAAAAAGATTCAAAGCCCAAATGACCATGATATTCAAGCCTATGACACGTGGCTGTAGACTTCTCATCGCAGTTGTATATATATCGCTCTCATAGCAGTTATTTTAAAATACAGCTACTAGCATGAAGAGCCTCTTACCAGGCAACCAAAAAAGGACTAGCAAGTAATAATGTCAAGCACTTACCTGCCAGAACATTATGTCATTTTTACAGCTACAATTTGGACAAAGCCAAATTAGCTGTTTGTCTAAGTGAAGCTAAAACATTTAAACTAATACTTAAATGAAATTTTAAGGCAATTTTGGAAAGCTATGGGCTAGACTCTTGAATTAGCATCTAGGGGCAGTCGTTTTTGGGGGCTTCACCGACCTGTTGTGACTCCCAAGTTGTTACATACTGATTCTCAGTCAGAAGTCATAGGCTTCAACTTGTAAGACACTGTAGGTTATATGGTTAAAAGTTATAATTGAACTCAAAACTATGATGTTTCCCATAATGAACTTCCATCCTCGGCCTCACCTGCGATCTATTTCTGCCATTTGTAAGTTTTTGTCCACGTGACGGTCAGCACCACAGCAGAGAGAGCCAAAACTTGGACTGTACATGTGCTTATGTTCCACTTTACTTTGATGACATTCGCTTTCAAACACAAAATCTTCCCATCTTCAGCAAACGACATGCTACTCAGAAGCACATTAGAAGCGAGTGTTTCATTAGTGCGGCTGTTGTTGTTGTTCACACTGGAAGGCTGCTGTTTTGCATATGATGAGATGATTGTGTGTGAGGGAACGAGTGGTGCTTAATGTGGTGGACAGTGATCAGTGGCGGCCGCCTCCCCCACCCTCCTCACACCCCCTCTCAGGACCGCAGGCCATCTCATTTAACA
>NW_024582606.1:506164-561164 GCF_018398535.1 Haplochromis burtoni
CACACACACACACACACACACACATTTTTTGGACAGATCGCTGCAGCTCTACAGTAAATGTGTCCTGCCTGCAACACTCACCCAACGCACAGGAGCATGTGTGCTACTGAGGAGTACTTCTAACAGGTTAAAACATCTAAAAAAATATTTTTTTTGTTGTTTTTTTGCTTATTTTGTTTGTTTGTTTGTTTGGATCCCCGTCAGCTTCCGCTGCAGCAGTTGCTAGTCGTCCTGGGGGTTATTCTCATGACTAATTCATGAGATGCTGAATTATGGCTGACAAACAAGAGAAATTTAAATATGACAAGCAATAAGCCATAAAGGTTTGTACTTCAGTGCAAACTGCAGAATGATTGGGGGGAAGACGGGAAGCCTTCGGTTCTTTGGCGCCATGTGAAAATCTGACAACAGCAAGTGACCACGTCAAATACAGCTATACACTCTGTTCCTTGAGGCTTTTGATGTGTTTGTTTTCCCCCCCCTCACCACCACCACCGCCACCCTGCCCCCACTCTAACAGAGAAAATATGTGTTCATAGCTGCAGGCCAGCAAGATGGAGTGAAAGCGACTGAAGGGGTGGGAGGGTGAAAACCCAGGCAGGGGTGCCATTCTGCTGGCCAGAGTCTGGCTCCTCACATGTCCTCCTCCAGCACTCACAGCAGCACCACACAGTGAGACAAAAGGTGAAGGGTAGGCAGGTCATCTCACACACACACACACACCACTTTGCTGCGGAGAAAAAAACCCACCTTTTTTCTCCATCTCCCTCTTCATCTGCCTCTCTCCTCACTTCAACCCCATTCACCGGCAGCAGCGCCAAACCAACCTGCGTTCACTCTCGAGCAAACGACGTGAAGGTTAACGGGCCTCTTATCCCGCCTGAAACAACAACAAAAGAAACGTGGAGTGATAGTGGCGCTTTTGAATAGTTCAAAAGATGTCGGCGTGCATAAACCCCATGTCTGTCTTGATCACAAAGGAGGGTGACATGGGGGAAAATAGCACTTCAAATGATGCAACAAGACAGTGGCGACAATTTGCGGGGAGTTGCTGCAAACTGTGATCACATGTGTGAAACAAAGACCCCTTGACATTTGAAATAGATGGTTTGTTTGAGCTAAGATCAATGCTGTTGGCGAAGAAGAAAGAGGATACAACACTAAAGATTTTCTTTTTACTGTTTTTTTTAAACAACTTCTTTCTGCCTGATATGTACCTGCTAAGCAAACACAGCTTAACTGGATTTTTTCCCTATTACACTTCTTATTCTGCAAGCAGTTCCTCTACAGGCTTTGAGCAGAGCTTCTCTCGGGGCACGAAACATCAGCATTATTGTTTGACTTCCTTTCCTCCCATTTTCCACGATTTCAAAGGAGTTGTGTTTATATGATGGATCTACAGTATTGACTGAATAATTTCTATATAGCGTGAATATGCAAATATCTTCTCAAACGGTAGAAAATACATATCCTACGTGCAATTATGTAAATTGTCTTTGGTTATTCATTCAGTTATTCACACTTGTATTCGCTCATGCATTCATTTGCTATATTAGGGGCTGGCAGTGATGCCCTGAAAACGGCAGGCTCTCTCCGCAGGCTCTGTGGACAGACAATAGGCAGGGAGAAAATCCCCCTCTCCAGAGTTGTGCTGCAAGTTGACCCGCTCATGGCACGCAACGCCATATGGAGAGCGATTGCTTTGAAGAGGCCTGCACGGCCCTGCTCACCGATACACGACAAGGAGCGCACGCGCGTTCCTGCGCACGAGTACACACCCTTGACCTCACGCACACGTGTGCGCTACAGTTCCACTTTTCTTGTCTCCTGCTGAAAGTCGCACACTGGGATGCTGTTGCTCTGCTACGAATGCAGTCTTATGTTTCGGATCTTTTCAGGAAACAAATGGCACTCTGAATCAAAAGTGTCATCAAATCTCTGCTGCTTAGCAAGAAGAGAAATTAGGTTTTGACAAGCAATATTGGACAATGAGGAAAGCAATCTTCATGAGAAACACTGATGCGGTGAAAGATGGAGGAAAGACATGCAACTCCAAAGCAGATCAAAACAAAGTTTAATCGTCGAACGGTTCTGTTTCCTGCACGAGGAACAAGTAAACTCATAAATATGCTTTCTGGGCCCACATGGGTGGGTCATTGAAAGGATTGATTTCCACGAGGACTGACGTGAAAAATGTACGCATAATGTTCACGACACATGGTTCTGATCAGACTTTTGACCTCCACGTAACCTGCAATCACTAATATGGAGCTTGCTTCCATATGGGGAATGAGTGCTGTATTAAAGGTGACATGCAAAGAAAGAAGGCGAGCTTAGAAAAATAAGGCGCTGAACTGTACTGTGTCATAACTGGCCAGTCACACTGAGATATTTCCATTCCTGAATAGCTTCACTGTATAATGTAATGCACGCTCTGGTGCTGATATTGTGAGTGTGTGTGCGTGTGTGCCTTAAGAAGGTTATTTTGCCATTTCTCCCGCCTCTACCCTTCTCTCCTGTATCCACTTTAATTCATTAAAACTCGTGCATTAAGGTGGTATTGATTAGTAAAAGCATGAAAAGCAAAGGGGCATACGTAAGCGTCTTGACTAATATAGCAAAGCCTGTGCTTACCAGCTCTAAAAACCATGAAACAAAACAAAGCCCACAAAGTGATAGTGCTGTAGTGCAGCACTACACAGCATACACTGAGGCAACAGTCTAGTATAAAGCATTGCTGGAGGGTGAGAGCACGTCCCGTTGCGATACCCAGGGTGACTTAGAGATATGTTGAGCAGAGGAACAAAGAACAGGAAGGAAATGCAGACGGCACACGGAGCAAGGAAAACATTTTCAAACACGACAGCAAAACACAGCCTCCAACAGTCGTCTGGATTTACAGAAGAAGTTGATGAGTTCAGCTTGTTATTGGTCACCCGGTTTCATCCCTGGGTGCAGCATGTCTCATATGGGAAAACATTACAATGTTTAATTTGTAGTTTAAGTCCATGTTACGCATTAGTTACGCATACATTTTCTTCATATAAAACCACTGTTGGAGATCAGTATCTATCAAATCTGAAACCATTTTTTAATAAGGTAAACACTCTGTCAGCTGGTAATTTGGTAAACTAAAAAAGTAGAACTCAATGGCGCCTAAGTCATTTTAAAGAGCATACTATCAAATCATATGTTGACATCCACAATGTCAGAAAATAAAGTACTGTTTTGTATCTTTATTGGTACTCTCTATGGTATAGCTGTTGTACTATGATTACTTTTTTATGCCTTTGTTATTGATGGGCATGAAGCTAGAACCTTAAAGATGTAATGCAGCAGCTCATTGTAAATGTGATGCACACAGAGATTTCTCCAGATTCTCAGAATCTTTGGACACGATTATGTTCTGTAGATGATCCTTCATGATTCATTTAGAGATTTAACACTGACCAACGTTATTTTGGAACTGGTCACAGTTTGTACATGCAGATTTTTGCAGACTGGTAAAGCTCTTTAATTCAGAGAAACTCTCTAACGCGCTCTTTTTAAACACAGTCATGTTTCTGACCCTTTTCTAATGAACATAATTAGCAACAAAATATTCCAGCCTTTTCTTTTAAGGTCCACTTACTTTCTTGCTTTTTGTGCCCCCTCCCAGTCCCAACTTTTTTGAGACATGGTGCTACCCTCAAAATCAAAATGAGCTAATATTTTTTTGTGAGACAGTAAAATTTCTTAATTTAAACATTTCATATACCGTATTTTTCGGAGCATAAGGCGCACTGTTTTGAGAAAATTAAGGGATTTTAAGTGCAACCTATATTCCGAAAAATACGGTATATCTTCTATGTTCTATTGTGAATAAAATATGGGTTTATCATTGCATTCTTTGTTTCATTTACATTTTCCACTGCAGGTCAGCTTTTTCGAAACTGCAGGTTGTAAGAGTGCAATTAATATTTTCCTAATTTGTTTTTTATATGTCCAACACAGAATATCTCCTGATGATCCACCTTTGAAATTCAGACGAAACATTGAAAACATGGAAAACATGGACCGTTTCATGGACATTAATTAATATATGAATAATTGAAATACTTTAAATACTCCCTCCACTATTGTGTAGCAGTTTGCCAGAGACATGTAAATGATCAATAAATGTGATTTATCTCTTTCTTTATTATCTTCCACGTATCAGAAGGATTGCTTTAGGAGCTCCTAAACACAAAGTGAGGGACATTTAGTGCAGGTTTAACCAGCTGATGTCAAGATCTTCAGTTTGAAGCATATTCAAACTTAAGTTTCTTTTTTTTTCTTTTTCTCACATGACCTATTGACATGTTGATATCGTCCATGTTCAAATGAATGAAGCATTACTTTTTAGTTTCACATTTCTCAAAACACACAAGGAGTGCTAGACTACTTCTAAATATCCGAGCTACACCTGTTAAATGATAATATCCACATCTTTCTTCAGTTCTTCACTTTGTTTGTGTTTGTGTAAGTCACTGTAGAGGGTTAAGCTAATATGAGCACAAACACTCCTTTCATTTGAAACTTGAAGCCATCTTTTGAAGAAAGTCTTTTTTTTGTTTTGTTTTTTCTCCCTCAATAAGTGCAAGTTGTCCCCATGAGCCACACGCAGGGCCTGAAATGCTCCACGCTCCATGTTTGGGTAAACTGCGTAACAAATTGGAGAAAAAGGCTGAAGCTGGGGAGACAGAGTAAACTCCCTCTTGGACAATAGCATGCTGTATTATTAATACAACAGCATAGGTCCCGGCATTGTAACCTGCTAAGATGGGGAAACATGCTCATCGATGATATCAAGGTGACTGAACACACACGGAGCAGCAGGCCAGCTGCTGTTCAGGCTGCACGGTGGGGTTCACGCTGCGGACTAGGTGCCTGGCTTCATAATTGGGAATTATTAAACAAGGCTCTAGCAGCGAGGTGATCATGAAATTGTATTTCCAGTCTTGAGGGATGAAAGCAAGAAGTGAAATGTTGGCGTTTGTTAGGAAGCGAGGAAAAAAAATTGAAGAGTCTTGTCCTAAACCTCCCATGATTCAATTTCTTTTAAGAAACAAAGGAAATGCATTTGGACAAGCAGGGAGATGGATGATACAGACTGCTGTTGTAAATTGTACAATGTTGTAAATTGTAATCTGGATAAATATTTCAGCAGCAACCGTACCAGCATGATGAAATGCGTGTTGAGATGTTGTCCATTTTTCTAAAAGCGAAACAAGCTAGCACAGACAAACTCAGAGTCAGCTGAGAGAAAGACCCAACGCGTGCGATGACAAACGACTCGATCAGTAACCGTGACGCTGACCGTTTGTGCACTTTTATTTTTTATTATCAACATTTATATTTATCATTCTGGCTAATAAATCTGATGTTTTAAAGTCATTAAAATAAAAATCATGCATTTAAAAAAAAAAAGCTGTATTTTTTAATGCAGGCCCATGTTTGACTACCTTTACTAATTAAATATTGTTAGAAGCCAGAAGCAAAGAGAAGGGTGTAAGGTAAGGCATAAAATAAAATATCAAGATGATATGTGGTCCCTCAACAAAGTCTTTACTCATTTGTTTTATTTCCAGAACTCTAAAATTTCCTTGTGATGGAAATGATAATGTGAGCCATACTAGCGGGCGACATGGAATTAAAAAAACAAACAACAACAAAGAGTATTGCATAAAACTTCATTTACATGTAAAGCTGATCCTGTGCGAGTGGAAACATGAACCTCCTGCCTGGGCAGAGCCAACCAGAGCTCACGTGGCTGCTGAAACAACACAAAGAGTACAGAGGAGACGAGAGTGTGTTTTACACGTCGTGCATCACATGCATTTCTACTTGCAGCATAATTGTTAATAATAAACATGCATCAAAAATGATATAAATAAATAAATTAGAAAGGGGCCACGTGGCAAATCCCTTTCTTTCCACGTTCCAGCAAGTGGAAAATTATTCAAAAAGTGTGTTCAACCTACATATATAAGTACCTTTTACACCAATCTAAGGTGACTGTGACAGTGAAAGCATCTCAAACTGACCCTGATGTAAGTGCTTTACATTTTTAAAGCTTTGTCTTCAATGACTTTATAAACAGTTAAGTTGGCTCAGAATAAAAACTGTCTTTGGGTGAGTATAAAGTAAAGTAAAGGCAATAAGTGTGTGTGTCACCTACCTTGATCTCTTTTGTCTCTCACCATTCGATAAACAAAAAAATCTTTTTATGCCTGATGAAAGGAAACCCCAGTTAACTAAACTGGTTGAAATAAATACTTTCATAAACAGAAATAATTTTCCTTGAGCTTTTATGGGGTGTATTGTTGGGTTCACGGGGTGTCAATTTGTCCCTGACATATAAATATAAGAAAATTGGGTACATTCATTTTATAAAGGAGACTGTAGGATCGCACTTCAAATACAGGCATCACGGCACACGGTGGCAATATAAAAATAAGCAAATAAATAAATAAAACAACCAACAACCTTGCTGTGTTTAACTAAATATTAAGTTAAACTTTCTAAGGGGAGCAAATCAGAAAAGTGTGACAGCCGACACGCGTCTCTGAAATGAGTTCATCTCACTGGAATCATTACTTTGGAGCTGCGAGCCGAACATTTTCCTCCATTGCAGCAGTTTCAAATCACAATGCAATAATATTTTCCAGCATAATCTGAAATGATGTTGGGGGTGGGGGTGGTGGTGGAGGGGGTGGCTTGATGTGGCAAAGGAGCAGTGGATGTTAGTGATTGTCCTATATTGCTCATGCTTTCATGGATTACTTAATTATCAGCCCGTGCCGACGTTCTGCTCTGTTAATGGTAGGCAATATGGCCCTTACCTCACTTAAGGAATAAATTGCATTGCTTCATCTCGCTCCATCTTGTAACGAACACACCCTCCCACACGTATAAACATCCCTTCCTTCCTCTCTTCACTGCTCACGTAGATCATTTAAGCCGGAATGGAATAGTTACTAAAGCAAATTCCCAATGAGATCTGGCGTTTTCTCACAATAACAATTCCTTTAATTGGACACTTCTACCTATTTCCCCGCAACCTGTTTTATTCATCTTTGCAGAAATCGGGGATAAGATCCACATCGACACACGCTGGGTTTATGATTTTGAATCACGAAGAGTGAAACTTCTTAGAGAAATTGCTATTGCCTCAGTGGGAAGCATTGTTGTGAGCAGAGGTTTAGAAGATTAAAAACTATATATATCAAGTTAATCATGAACTCAGTTAGTCAGAGAGTCGTAAGGCGCGGCGTGAAGAGAAAGGCACATCTGAAGGAAGGGGACTGAGAGACAGGCGATACTGTGGGAAAGTGACATCAAGATGTGAGTGTCATTATCAGAGGACATGGTGGCCTTTAAAATGACAAGGAAGAAACAGAAGCAGACCACCCTGCTGTAACAAAAGTACATTCTTTATATTTGCTGATGGCGCTCAGAGCGCTGTCACATCTTTCAGCGTAAAGATGTCTTTTCCCATCCTAGATGTACAGTCGGCATCAAACGTTCGTGTATGCACGCATTCGGCAGACAGAGCGATACGTTAGCGTTCACTTGTAGGAATACAAACAGTGAAGCCGAATACCCTCCCTCCACTTGTAAGTAGTGGTACGAGTACTACTGTCAGCGTCAACACCTGAGAGCTGCGCAGGTAGTGTGCAGATGGTTTACGAGGCCGTGTTTAGCTGAAACCTGCTGCTCGCTGCTGCCAGATCTGAGAGCACACTAAATCAAAACAATCAGCTGGAAGACACTAAAATGCTCCGTAGATTTGAAGCTTTGGGCGTTGTGTCTCTGCGGGTTCATCACTAAAAGTGATTTCTTCCACTTTATGCACAGGCATTTGATTCATTCTTATTGTGATCAAACCGATTAAAGCAGCTCCAAGCAAATATAGAAAAGAATCACGTACAAAAAGATTCTCCTAAGTGAGAGGCATATTATTTAACTTTAACATTTTTTTTATTACTGGTGCATTTGTATATGCAGCATGCTAGTGTTGCTGGTTTAGCTTTTTTTTTTACCTTTTTATGGGCAACTTTATAATTTAACGGATAAAAATGTATTATATTTTGCAAAATAATGCATACACATTATGCATATGTGTGTAAAATCTGCAACGCTTCTACAGGTGGTAGGGTTTTATTCAGTAAAAAAAGCAAATGCTTGGTTACATCCCATCACTGGTTAATTCAGGAAATATAATATTTTAATGGACACTCACAGTGAAGGAAAATGAAAGTTGATGTTAAAGGGATAAAATGTCCCCTTAGAGAATGCGCATATTTACAGTTTGTTACAGTAAAGTGTAATTACGCAGCATGCCCGTAAAGACAGCGGAGATGTGTGTCTGCAGAAGGTGGCAACGCACATGCACCTACAGCACAGCGAGAACAGTGAGAGTCTGACACCTCTCTAAAGAGTCCCGTCGACCTCATTGTGAGCTGCAGTCTCAACAGGAAGTCTCCTCTGTTTTACACTTTGACTCTCGTAAGATTGTGACTCGCAGCAAGGCAGCACAAACAGGCTCCTAAACCCTCTTAATACTTGTTGTCCAGGTCCGTGTGTTTTCCCCGCGCGGGCCTGTTTGGAGTAAATATCCACACTCGGATCCTTTGCCAGAGGATTATTGAACATTAATTACATTAGCATTTTCTCTCTGACAACAAGGTAACGTCTTATCTGTGATCTTCAAACTGCGACTGGGAACTATTGATCTGGGCCATGTTGTCATTCAGATGATAATTAGGTGCAGGTGAGGGGTCAGCCTCCAATCCGTTTGAACATCTGGATGAGAGTTCCTCAAGGACAATGGGAGCCACGGGGTGCCGCCACTCTTTCGAGCCCCACGTGTCTTCATGTGCCTAAGTCCATTATACAAATTGTCTAATTAATTCCCACATTCCAGCAGTGTGGCCCAACAATCAATGCAGACAAAAGCACTGGGAAAGAGAGCTGCGCCAGAGCCCAGTGTACAGTTACAGTCCAAGCTAGAGGGGATGCACCTGCTGCAAGCTCTCGTCCTGACCTTTTTAATAGGAGAACACACGCATATACACACATATAGAGTTTAAATTAAGATCGTCCAGGAGAAAATGTACATCCACTTTATTTTAGCAATTATTTCACCTGTAATGGTGCAGAAACTGTATGATCAGGTATGACTGCACATATTATTTTGTGACTTTGACTCTCTTTTTTTGACAATCTTATCTTCTTAAAGAGGGAAAACCATTAACATTAATCTGTAGAGATTCTGGGCTAACAACATACTGTGAGCGTGCCATAGCTGTAGAGGTGGTGCTATCACAAGTTACTCTTATCTATAATTAAAACTGTATTTTAAGGGACATGCAAATGGGAATATTAGCAGCCCTAACATATAACCTTCTCAGTGTGGTGGGGACAGAGTTGAAAAGAACCGTTTTACAGAGATCCCACTCCCCCCCCCCAAAAAAGTAGTTCACCTATTCTTTTTTTCATAAGTAAATAAATGTAATCTCCACGGGTGCATTAAATTCTGTCGCCGCTGCATTTATGTTATCATTAATGAGATGAATAATTCCGTTTGCACACTGCAGAAGTGCTTACAGCAGAACTTTGGAAGAATCAACTGAACAAATTGTGTTAGAAATTCCTAAATGATCTTGTTCGGAGTGTTTAAGAGTGGGAAAGATCTCCTGCCTCACAGCACTGTGTACCAAGCCTTGCATGCTTGACCACTTTGAATAACAGTTTGTTAATCCACAGTTCAAAGGAACCCAGGGCAGAGCAGGACAGCATCTGTTGTTCTGGAGAATTTTTCCCCCCGAAAGTATATATAAGCACAGGATATAAAAGAGAAAGGGTTCTTTTAGTCTGTAAATGATTATTGCCTCTAAATTATAACACAAAGAGCCCGTGGCCCTGTTAGCGAGACTGTGTGAGCAGTTGTCGCTACAGGAAACAGCTTATCGTGGTTTCTGTTAACATGTTGCAATGTAAATGAACAGCTAAACTGTACTTGATCCAAATGTGCAAATGCAAAACATAAATGTAAATCAGTGTGTGTGTGTGTGTGTGTGTGTGTGTGTATGCGCCTGGGGCAGGATGCAGACAAACAATGCAAATATTGCCCCCTTGTGGTTCATGAGCACTCAAGGGTGTTCCAGCCAGCTGGGACAGCAGAGCCACAGTACCTGTTACAGTCAGATTACAGGAGCTTAAAATAAAGGAAGGTGCTTTCTTAACATGCAGTGGAAAGAGTGACAAGAGGTGTGTGTGTGTGTGGCTTTTTAGCTTTTGCATGAAAATTAAAATACATATTTTCTTTCTGCAACCAAACCTGCATTTTAGGTCCCCCCCCTTTTTTTTCCATATCTCCACGCGTGTCCCTCTTTGCTCCGCTCGCTCCCTCTCTTTCTCTCATTAGAGCCGAGTAAATTTCAATGTCACTTAAAGTCACGGCTGTAATTTATTGGCTCCTTAATACTGACGGACAAAGGTCACGAGGAGCGCTGTGAGGCGTTCTATCAGGTTTATCTGTGCGGGTCATTAACCTTGACCTGGTGTAAATGCACTCCAGTCCAGGAAGGTCCCCCCACCCCCGTTCCACCCATTGCTACACATGCACGTTTCTCCATGCCCCCAAGAAGTTCCAGTCTGCGACAGTCACTCACTCCACTGCCCCGTTAGCTCAAGTGCTTTAAACTTGCCTTAATTGTCATATGGCAGCCAACGCAGCTTTCTTAATTGATCTGACCTTTCACAGCGCTTTCTAATTTCCAATCCCGCTTTCATTGTTCCATCTGGCACTTTTAAAGCGACATCTGGTTGACTGTACTTTTACCCGGTGATCTCTGCACAGATATTTTTAAACTTAATGTATGCTTCAACAGATGTTAGTTTTTATAGGTGAGCGAGGCGCTACGCTGCAACCTCCAACACCGACCCGTGCCCATAACACTTCCTCTCAACAATTCAAATATTGACAGCAGAAATTACAAGCCCAGGTCTCCAGCAAACTCGGTGTTATTAAGTCAGGCTCCTTGTTTTGCTTCCCCATTAGTCAGACAACAATTCAGCCCAGTCTTCTCTAATAACTGGCCATAAATAAAACATCAGCTTTCAGTTTATGAACAAATAAACAAGTCGGTGTCCACACAGGGTTTGTCTTTTGAGTGAGAAGGCAGGAATATTTGTTTAATAAATAATAAGGAGAATGCAGGCATTGGTCAGCGTGGACACTCTGAGGAAAGCAGCCGACTCTGTGTTGTACTGCACTGTCGGCTCCTCATATCTCCCATCAGAAAAAAGAGTTTCCTTCATAGCTAAGACCCCAGTTGCTTCTTTTTTTACTCTTTTCTTTTTTTTAAAAAAAACTGTGTGATTAAAATGCCTCGCTGCAGAAACGTTATTTTGTAGATCCCGTCTACCATGGGGGATCTCCTGCCCATTTCCACTTCGTCTCCACACGATATCAATAACTCCAAGCTGAAATCTTTCCTACTCGTACATAATCTTGTTTTAACCCTTTCGCTCGTTACCATCTTGCAGTGTAACAGACATGTTGTGGACTTCTACATCCCTCTCTTTGAAAACTTCATTTCCTGCTCTGATATTTTTCCAAAAGATAAATTTCCTACGGCCTGTATTTTCATGGGGAAGTGCTCGGAGATGGCTTCACTCGCAGGCTGTTAAATTAGCGCCATATAATCGACTGATTAAACGCTTATTGATTGCAGAGATCTGGATGATGGAGGCAGAGGATATGGATCCTCTCGCCCTTGTATTTCACTCTGTCCTCTGTTCGCGAGGAAGGATAGCACACAGTAAGTGAAAGAGAAGCCGAATCCATGGTTTCTTAAAAAAAACAAACCCTGACTGGTGCTACATTTTGAGGACTGACTTGGTTGAACTTTTGTCAATATTACTGAGCACTCGTCGGGATTATAACCAGCCGCTTTAATGGATGCAGATCTGCGATTAAACGGATTGTGTTTTTACAATTTTCCGTCTATCTGATGTCCAACAATGCGCAAAATAGAATACAGGGATTGACACGCTGCAGGCTCAAGGTCAGAGTCTGCCGCTCCCCTGAAAGCCTCCAGCCACTGATAGACACGTCTTCCCTCGTGAGCCGTGCTGGAGCGAACACACCACAGAACATCTGTTCGCAAACAGCCCTGATGGAGCCGTACTGACACCGAACGCGCACCCGCCACCCACACCTCACCACCTAATTCCCCAGCTGGGGCCAGATGGCAGGCCGTACCGCTGCTCCCTTCTCTCCTCATCCAGGACAAATCATGAGGAAGAATGGCCTGCAGGTACCGCCCCAGGCGCGGCTGTGCCACTCACCGCTGACCACCCTCTGGTGGCTTCCAATGTTCCCTCCTGTCAAAAGACAAATTGTCCAACAGACTGCTCTTTTATGAATTCACCCTGCGGTCCATTTCTCAAAAGAGGTTAAGGAAAATCCTTGGCCTGAGCTGCTCAACTTTGAGACAGAACTCCATTCTCTGAAAAGTTAAGAGGCCTGGAGACAGAGCAAAGCGAGAGGTCCAGGAACAGGGGGCTATTCTTGAGTTTCTTCACAATGGCTGTCTGTTATACCGAGCCAAACTGGCAACGACGCCTCGCTACGGTCACCGTATGAGGCGCTTGACCTCTGAATTATGCACTTTGCTGCCATCATAAATACGATCGTAGGTGAGCACGAAGAGAGCGCGTTAAATTAAACATATACTTCTAACATTACCAGGCCAGTTTAAAATAGCAAAGCTAATTAATGGAAAGCAAAATAAAGAAAGACTCTTCCCATCTCCTTGCGAGTGTTTATTTAGTGTCAGTATGGGGAAGTTGAACCTAAAATTTGAAAATTTCAAGCACAAATGACTGAGGTTAACCGCTAACACTGCTTCAATTTCTTCTACTGTGCAATAACAAACACACGGTCATGGACACAGACACAAGCATCAATCATCAGGAAAACAACCAGTATCATCTTATCGTCATAAAAACCAGTTGTTCTGTTGTGTGATCCAGCAGCTGTTCATGTGCTCTCTCTGGTTTCCTTCACATGACTGTGGGCTGTTTCCTCTTGCTGGAGAGGGATGGACTATTCCAGCTCTCTAAAGTCATCTTTTTACAGGTGACCCGGTTAGGAATGTCATCACAGATCAGGGATAAGTGTGATTAATCGCCTCTGACACTCTTATGGCACCTTTTACACAGCATTTCATCTTAAGGCTGCACAGGAGAGATGTGTGGGAAACAATATATCTCTGATGACAGTAAAAATCTGCCTCACGGATAACTGCAATATCTGCTCATTTAGCCTTAGTGCTATTTTTGGGGTTACCTCAGGTTTGCTCTAGTTATAGTCATGCGGGGTTATTTTGTGAGAGCTCCAGAACAATAGATTTCCTTTCATCATTGTATCGCAGTGCAAATAAAGTTTCACAAGCAAATGTTTAGAGTGTAATATATAATGTCTGACATGGTATCTGCAGAGACAGCTGTACTAGAAGAGAGACAGTGAAAAAATGGCCACCTCCATGTTTTTGTTTGCTTGTCTGTTTTTAGTGTTAGTGATCACATCTGTACGAGGGACTTAAACAATAAGTTATCAATGAATGCCATGAAGCCCAGTTAGCAAAATGCACCTGCAGACAATATGACACAGATGCATACAAAGAAAAATAGATGCAACAATTTGCTGAAACATGTGCGAATGTAGTATATAAGGTAAAAACAGAGTTTGCAAAAGTCTAACAAGCTTTAAAGTCAATATGTGGTAGGAACACCTTTATTCTTCAACACAACCTGAGCTCTCTTAGACAAGCTTTCTTGTAATTTCTTTGAGGGGTCTTCAGGAATAGTTCTCCAGGCTTCTTGGAGGACATTCAAAGCTTTTCTTTGGATGTTGGCTGCCTTGTTTTTCTGTTTTCTGCCAAGATGATCCAGCACTGCTTCAATACTCTTGAGGTTCAATCTCTGGTGAGACCAATCCATGACTGACAGTCTTCCATTGTGTGTTTTTCTATCTAGGCATGCTTTTACTGCAATGGCAGTATATTTGGAACCATCCTCACCAATTAAATGTGCAATTAAATTGAAATTGAATTTATAATTTCATCAATTCTGATAAGATTCCCAACACCACTGGCTGAAATGCAGCCCTAAACCATGACGCAGCCTCCAGCGTGTCTTACAGACAGCTGTAGACTCACTGTTGTACCTTTCCCACATATTGATGAGTAATTTAATCAAAAATGTCAAATTTGGGTTAATCACTCTATATAAGGCAGTTTGTCACTGATTTCCATCCGGCTTGTTGATTTGGCATACCCAATTCTTTTTCTCAGTTTCCCTTGCTTAAGAATGGCTTCATGACAGCCAACCTTCCAGTGGGATCATTACTAATGAGGCTTTGGTGAGCAACAGATGAATCTGCTGAAGGCCAAATGCATCTCTCAGGTTCTGTTATGGACATAACTGCTTATCTGCTTATCTATCTAGATAGTTTTTAGGACTGCCACGTCTTCTTTTCTATTTCCTCAGCTTTCTTTAAGGACACACTGCACACCATGAGATATACCAG
This sequence comes from Haplochromis burtoni, assembly GCF_018398535.1. Taxonomy (NCBI): domain Eukaryota; kingdom Metazoa; phylum Chordata; class Actinopteri; order Cichliformes; family Cichlidae; genus Haplochromis; species Haplochromis burtoni. Next base: position 520,788 of record NW_024582606.1, read on the forward strand.
TATTTCAGCAAAACACTAAAATGGACTAAAACACTTTAAAAAGTACTACTTATGCCTGTCAAACTGTTTGCTATGCCATAGTTTTACCTCATTCCATTGAAGGAATTAAAGGTGTGTTTTGTGCCAGGTTGCTAGTGACAAAATCATTAAAAAGGTTTAAGTGGCTAAAAAAAGGAGCTACTTAATAATGTTCTCTGGAAATAATCAGGTACAAGGACTGGACTGAAAATGAGTGAAAAAGCAGCCAATGCCCAAAGAAACAGAAGCACCATCGAGACCAGTATCTAAAATACATAAAAAGCCCAGAGCAGCCAGGCTTTTTCAGCAAACATCCCTCCTGCATTTTCAGGGCTTACTTAAGACTGTATTAATGTAGCATCTCAGTGTGCGGGATCAGGGCACAACACGCAGTTCTTTGGCCGATAGCGAGGTCGTGTAGCTACAGTATATCAGGCTTTGGATACATTTCCAATAATGGCTGCAAGAATAATTTTATTTTAATTTTTATCGGTTAGCTGACATTAGAAAAAACAAGACAAACGTAATGGTTTAACAGTGAGGCATTAGCAAGTTCAAATAAGCAGAAATAAACAGTCTGTTCCTGCAGTAGTTCTAGAGGTTCTCTGTGCTAATTCATTTGGAGATTCATCATAAATGAATATTCTCAGTATGTTTATAAAACATGTCAGCATCTTGACCAAACCAAACATCTCGATAAGCCTCGTTGCCAAAATCAGAATTCGAACGTTATTAAATCATTGTTGTATATTTCGTGCCGATGCCAGCACACGCATGTGGAAAAAAGCTCAGCAGCTGGTTAAATGAATCATCTCAACCGTACTGAGCTCTGGCTCTGATTTTAGCTCAGCGACACATGCATTCAGACGGTCAGCTGGCCTGCTCCAAAAAGCCACATGATCAAACTGCCTGTACATGATCAAACACGGCTCTCTCAGCTCTCTCCAGACCAAAGTCTCTTGACCCACACCAGCTGTCTGGAAACATTTGGACTAATATTTACACCAATTAAGAACTTCCATAAACATCAACTTTCAAGTAAAGCAGTACAAAAAAAAGAAAAAAGACTCACGAGTTATCTTAATGAGGCGATATGACCAAATACGGTCAGCTGTGGCAAGTTTTGGACAGCTTCTATTTAGATGTGAAACCGCTTTCAACACTTTAAGTGTGTTTACAGCACAAAAATCAGGGCGCAAAGGCGCACTTGACCACGTGGTGCGCTCTTTGAGAAAGAGGTAAAAAACATCTTGAACTAAGCAGGTCCCTGCAGGCATAAGATCTTCACAAATTGCGGTGCAGTTATTTATTGAGATTGCACTAATTAAAGCCGTGCATCGTGGAAGACGAGATGGAGAGGTTGGGGAGGGTGGGCGCATTTCTTCAAGCGCTCACAAGCTTAATGGTGCAAAGAAATTTCTACCTGACGAAGGCATTCCTACAACAGGTATGTGTCAAACCTGCCAGCACCACCACCCTCAATTTAGCACTCTACTACAAGTGTTTACAATGCACTTTGGCACACTGACTTTTTTAATGTACCTCGTTGCTTTTTGTTTTGTTTTTTAATATTCAGCGTGTATTTACATTTAGAGGGAGACACTAAGCCTGCGTGGCTTCAGACTGAGTTCTCAGGGCCACAGTGTGAGTTTGCCCCTGCAGAGCTGTGGCTGAAGCCCACTCACTGTCAGAGTGGAGCCAGCTGGCACTACAGGGAGGGGAGGGATGAAGCGAGGGTGGAGGGACCGGAGGAGGGGGCTACTCCTCTGCCTTCAATCCCACATGATCTCACTGGTCCTGGAGAGTATATCAGGCAAAAGCAGCGTCATCATTAAAAGCCCATGCTGCAAATCTTTTTAATTATTCTCCTTCCTCCCTAGCCTTTTAATGAGAGGAGTATCCACAGATAATGCGGGTAATTGGACAATGGGATTCACTCATTCAATTACTGACCACTGAATCTGCTCCGGAGTTCATGGGTAATTCTCTTTCTCAGCTCTGGCTTCGGGGCTCAACGTTCTGCATCCTTGTAAAAAACAAAGAACACGGCTGGATACTATGTCGTTTAAATACATTTGCTGGACCCTGTCCAAAAAGCATATTACATTATAATTTGTTTGAACCATGAAAGGGCTGGGATCTAAATACTGTGTGGCAGGCCTATCCATAAAATCTTGCAAAGTAACCTCTGGTATGCAATACTGGCCTTTGCACTTAAACCACATTTTGGCGTTTTCAGTGGGAGACGTACACGTTGAGCGATCGGCTTTTGTTTGAAAGCTATTGAAATCTGAGATGAGTGTACTAGTCAATTTAATGGCCTGCTCTGAGTCTGGCAAAGCAATTTAGCTACAGTCAGAATGCCCAGTGGAATGACATTAGAGTTTCATAACGAAAGGTGGTGGTCATCAAAGAAATAATTCAACGTTCTAGTGAGCTCAGCTTCTCATAAAGACTGGAAACGAGGGGAAACCGCTAACCTGCTTCGCTCCAAACCTAACAAAATGTGTATATACCAGCACTTCCTCTAAGTTCACTAATTAACAAGTAATGTTTTCTGTGCTGGGCCAAATATTATAGTCCATTTAGAGCCTGGACTGTGGCTCTCTCTGACAAATAAATTTATATAAATGGAACAATTAATTTATCTAAAAAGCAAAGCCCATGCAAACTGCTTTAAATCTGCGTTATATCCAACAGCCAGCAGAGGGCGGCTCTTCGGGTTCCAACAAGAAGTCTGTTTGGTTTGAAATCCCTCTGCTATCTTAATATTTGACCTTTCGATCCCTGTTTAAGGTTTCAACCACTAATTTGAAGCCTTATTAAATGGCATTCATGCATGTCATCGATGACATTCATATTATACGCATTGGTATGCAAATAACTACTGTAAAGGCAGGCAGTGTTTGTTGGTTTCTCAGTCATATACACTGCGGTCTCCAGCCTTTTTTGCACCACGGACCGGTTTATGTCTGGCAATATTTTCACGGAAAGGCCTTTGAGGTGTCGCGGATAAATAGAACAAAATAAAACCAGTACCGGTACCTAAAAAAGAAGATTTATTCATAACACACGGGTAAAGACCCAGGGAAACTGAGTTAACGATAAATTTAAAAACTAACGATAAAAACCCAGAAAACCATAAATTTCACACTCGAGCCTCAACTCACGCGGCCCGGTACCAAACGAACCAGTCCGTGGCCCGGGGTTTGGGGACCGCTGATATACATCACTCACGTTTGGCTTTAAAACACTAAGATGGCAACTGCTCTAATGCTCAGTTTGAGGGTTCAAAATGGGACCTTATTAATAATAAATTAGCGTGTCTACAGTCCACGTTTGTGGCCAGCTTGTAGCTATGGTTCAAACACTCTATACTTTGGCTGCCTGGGCGAACGAACCCGGGCTGCACAAACCATCAAATTTGTGGACGAAAATCGAGCAAGGCTAGCTGTTTCCTTATGCTAAGCTAAGCTAACCTGCATGACTGGACTCAGTCTTCTCACCTGACTCTCAAGAAGAAACGGCAACTATACTTCCCAAAATACAACTTTATAGATCTTCAAGGTAAATTATCTTCCTGCTGAACAACTCGGATCTCACGCATAGCCCACAGTGACTTCTTTAGACAGATATTTATGGTTTTCCTAGCTGACATGGGACTACAAGTAGAGTAAACACTATTTCCTGGCTAAAAAGGGCATCTGCTTCCCCCCATCTGGACCCAGACTTAATGCTCAATTGAAAAAAGAAGAAGAAAAAAAAACCTCTGGATAAAGGACAGCTAACTGAGTGAATTTCAAACCTGAAGGCAAAATCTACAAACCACAGCGAAAACACCAGAGAGTGGGAGAATTCCCCCACTGATCATCCAATTTGGTTGATAGCAGTGTGTGTGTGTCTGTGTCTGTGTAGGGGGGAGAAAAAAAAAGGGAAAACAGGGAGAAGGAGGAGAAGAAAAAAATCTCACAGGAATCTTCCATCACCCTGCTTCTTTGCAACGTCCCACATTGATCCAGCACATTAATCATGAGCAGACAAACAGCGTGTTGTGTCTGTTGGTAATTGTGACTCTCAACCATACTTAGCCTATAGCTACTCTCAACATGAGCTGATAAACCACTCTATTACTGCAGCACAATGTAGGACACGTTCCGTCAGTGGCAGCTTGAGAGCAAAGAGCTTCCTGCAGCAATATCACAAAAGGCAGATTATCTGCGCTCGGTAATGGAATAAAACACATCCTACCGAGGAGAAGCTAAGATATTTTCTCAGTGGCATTGCTCTATTAGAAGAAAGTGGTCGAACGCAAAGTGTACGAGGCTGCCACTGCTAGCTTTCCTGCATGACGCTCGTGTTAACAACCCCCACCCTTCCCTTGTGAAATTCACACCTCCAGCTAGAGTCATTATCATAATTGTTACCAAATACTGTAACTCCCAAGTTTTTAATTGCTATACCATTAATTTCCAATCTGAACGCTTCTCTTGCACAGTCAATTTCATTTCTAAATTGACATCCCCACTCAAATGATTTCATATAAACACACTGATAAAAAAATAAAAAAAAATATCTCAAGGGCCAAATATGCAGACAGAAGGTGTGTGTTTTTGTGTGTGTGTGTGTCTGTGTGTGTGTGTGGGGGGGGGTACAGTCGGGCAAACTATATCAAGAAATAGTCACTACCCCGAGGCTTTAAAACAAACGCCCTCTACATCATGCATTATCTTCTCTTCTGCACCACAAATAAACCGAGCTTTGCCTCGTTTCGTCTCAAGATAAAAGACCAGTCGTCGGGGTATGACGGTGAGGGCCAACAAAATGAAATAATAAACCATTCATTAAATCAAGCGCACAAGTGTTAACTTTTATAATAAAAGATTCTGGAAGTTTAATTAATAGCAGTCGTTAGCGCTCGTTTAGAACTTATCGATTTAAACATAACAATATGTTAAAATAATGTATCCTGCAACAGTCATCGCCCTCCCTCGACAGGGGCCTCTGCACACACCACATTGTAATCAACAGATTGTTAGACATGCATTTTCTCGGCCAATGACAAAGGCTGATCTATAGGGGTCGGAGGGAGCGTTGGTAATCCATCCATTGCTGCAATTTATTATCTTATTTTAATTGTATACACAAACATTGAGGTGATTTAGGTGACACGGTGGAAAGATGAAATCCGTTTATATTAAAAGGGTTGCTCACCCCTGGAGCCCGCTGCCAGCAACACCTTTCAATGGCTGCTTTTAACAACATGGTTATTGTTTTATTGATCAGGGTTTTATTACAAATTTGACACCCATGTTATGTGTTAATCGAACCGCGTATAATTTTTTTGACACATATTTTACGAGATTATGACTGCAATTAATTTAATAACTATTATTTTTTCGGTGATTTCAGTCTTAACGAGGTTTGTGGGAGAGTGCTCCATCCGTCTTGGCCGTGTTGTCACTCACGCACGGCGGCGCAGTGCTTGACCTTAATGGAAGCCACAGAAATGGCCAATCGAGCCGGCATCCGGCACTCCCCCCCAGCTCATCGCTGCAGCCACCTTCTTTTGTTCTAGGAAGTGATATCACTATTAAGGAAGCCATTCACAGCCATATAATTTCTCCTTTCTACACTTAAAGGCTCCCAGCTTATGGGAAAATTATACAACTCACCTTTTGCTCAACAGTACTTTGAGGATGTGTCATTTTTCAGGCGGTGTACGTTTAACCTGGGAGGAGGGGGGGAAAAAATAACCATTTTCCACAAAGTGAAGAAGGATTGATATCTTTTCTTGAAACACAAATTACGCAACATTGGCTTTGCGCACAGTAAATCAGGGCAACACGGACGGCTGCTGATGGTACGTGGGCAGTTAAAGCAGAACGGGGGGACGGGGAACATAACAACACGTCAAGCTGAGATAAAGCTCGCACCTCTATAAAGGCAGACCCAAAAAAGGGGGCCGCTGTTGGTCAATAGGCTCCATCTGTGCCTCCTCTCATCTCACAGAAGTGCACATCTGCTGAACATGGCACAATTTATCTATCAGAAGAATTATTAATTAATAGTTCATCTCATCCGGTATAATTGAGGACAGATCTGGAATGCCATTAGCTGTGATAATAAAGGGAGCGATACCTCCCGCCCACCTGAGCACACGGGAAAAGCCTCCTCTCTGCTTCGGCTCTTTGTGGCCTTGTCAGCAAATGTATTCTTTTGCGCTGAGCAGTAGTTAACAACTTATAGGTTTGTCAAACCAATTTCATTCTTTTTAAATCTTCATAGCAATTATCTTTTTGCATAATCAGTTTCAGGACCTTGGGGGTCTACTGGGTCTTGTAACGTCTTTAAAATAATTGTTCAGATAGTAATTTGAAGTTTTGTGGAAATTGCTTAATAATCAGATACTAAAGTCAATATTTGGCTGAGGAACTAAGTTGTAGATGGAAAAGACTTCATGGGGCTCCGGCAGGGAAAAAGGAGGACCGGCTAAAAATAAAAAGACATCACAAGTTGGAGCCAATTCAACATAAAAGGCTGTATGTGTGCATGCTAGAGTGTTCCAGAACACGTGTGTGTGTCAGTGGGTGTCCGTGTGCATTCTCATTACATTGTAGCCATGTGTAAGCCATGCAAGAGTTTGGCCCGAACAGGTGCACTTTCAGGATTCTGGAGGCACGGCGCAGATAAAACAGCCCCATTTGAACTCACATTAATTCTCCATTTTAACACGCCATCAAAAGAAACACCAAGATATCAGTGGGAATAAAGCTGCATTATCACAAAACATTAACAGCTGTTGCGGACCTAACATGGCGGTTATCTACTTCGAGCGTTTGAAAGATATCCAAGTCAAAGGAGGGGAGGCCTTGATTTTATGTTTGTCCCAATTCCCTTGTAATGAGATGCATCTGAGTCTGTAGTACTGACAGTAATGAGAAAGATAAAATGACAATGCGTAAAAACAGAGCCGGCATATCAATGACTTGCCAGACGGAGCTCTCTCTTTCTGATGTATGGCGGGACAAAGCAAGCACGAGATCCATGAGCCAAAACAGCAAGGACAAATAAAAGAAAATACAGGTCTAACGCGGTGCACCCCTTGACTCCTAAAGTATATATGAATCACTCCCCTTATTATCACTCTGACACAGCGAGGAGCTTTGCTTTATGAATGCTACTTAAGGAGCATCTCATAACGTGCACTGACTAAACCCAATCATAATCTGTCTTGCCCAATAACAACAAGACAATGCTTTACAGAAAACGTCTGATGTCATATCATCATTACACTAATAGCAATAGCAAGGACCCGGGCTTCTCTTAGCCCCACCCAATTATTCATTTTAAACGGCTTATTGGTGAGAAAGCGTCAATGATCAATTCAAGCATTTAGCCTGTGGAGCGGGGCTTGAGTCGGTGCCAACATTGATTATCTGGGGGAGCAAATTGGTCCGTAATAATGGGTATTTCTCATGACGCATGTGTGAAGCAGCAAAGAGTGTTCATTTTATTTGTTCAGTGTCAGCGTGTACTTAAAGCTCAGGTTAATCATCATTTATGCCAGAATGAATGTGATTATTTTCTGTTTCGTTATTACCTTCGTAACCGAGCGAGACGGGTTGTACTTGTGAGGCTAACTTAGGAACCTTTGGTACCACTACAACAAAGACCTGCATCACTGGGTGAAGAGTTGGCTAACATTTATGAACAGACGCACAGCCTTACAAGCAAACACACTAACGATGAATAATTCGAAGAAGTCTCAAAGCGTAGCGTCATGCCTGAAATTGAAATTTGTAGCACAGTGGGCAGCTCGTGATCCAAAAACTTGCCGGCATAAGTGGATTTCCCAGATTTTGGATGGCGTTAAATAGCAATACAGTGTCATCAAAGTAATTTACCTCCAGGTTCATTACATAAAGCTGCCCTTATTGTATTTTTCTCTTTAGTTTGGTAGTTGCTTTTATTTCTTTTTGGAACAGGGCATTGGAACAGGACATTTTATGTAATGGTACCATAAGTAGTTTAATTTAGGTTTAAGTATCCAGTTGTTTCCTGGCATATAAAGAACATGTTAGATCTAATTTTATGTAATCTCAATATAGTCTTATTAGTGCACCATAAAGTGCAACCCTATTTTCCTTCTACCCAAAAAACCCCCGCATTCACGAACAAAAGGCAGCACCTGCGATGAATGTTTCCATGTATCACATAGATACAGATGATAGGTGAAATTCAGTAAATCTGAAAAATGGTGGATTTTTCTTTTTTAGTGCTAAAGACATTTATATTCTCATATTATTATTGTTATTTATATTATTGTGATAAACGTGTTTGATATGAATAAAAGCAGTATGTTTACCTTTGTTAGCATCCTTGTTGGTATCCATTGTGATCAAACCAAAGCTATGCAAATTAAATACAGAATATTGACTGAGTAAAATGAAATAGATTGCCTGAAACCAGTATAGAAGCCCTGAAATCAGAGCAATACGGCCTAAATGTTAATAGAAAAAAAATCTATTTAGCCTTTTAGTGGGTTGAATAACTTCCAGGCTTTTTACGAACACCCCATGGATCATCAGGAGGTCCCAGGTGGTTCCGTTGCCTTAGGAAATGCTCAATTCCTCCACTGTGGTGAGAATCCCCAGTTGGTTTAAGTCATATACTGTTAGACGCCAAGGAATCCAATTTACCCCGTTCCCATATTTCTTTGATTTCCTTTACTTTGTAAGGTCATTTATCTGAAATCTTAATTTGGAAACTGATTTCTTCCCTCTGTGACGAGCAGCAGGAGTTCCTCCCCCCTCACTCTCGACTGTCATAAAGGTAGGCAGGTGTCCTTAAAGATGTTGAAAGAATTGAATATAACAGACGTGTTCAATTAGAGCAAAACGATCTCGAAAATGAATTATTGTGCTCTTAATGGGCTGAGGAGAAAACACTCCCGGGAGAACACAAGGTGAGATCTGCTTTAAGGTACATCTCTTTAAGTGGTTCAGAACAAACTGAATATTTTAGGTAAAAAAAGGTGACAATCCACGAGCAAATTTAGACAGGTGGTCATCTATAAACAAGCTATTTTTACAGCATCTTTGGCTAATAGGTAATAGTATATTACAGCATGTTAAATATGTACAACATTAACACACCTCAGTCAGTTTTTTCTTAAAAAATATATCAATATCTATATATTAATAATATAATAATATCCTTATATTATTATCTGATATGCATTCAAACAAAAACACCCATTGTCTCGTCACACAGCATAAACCAAGCACCCCAACTGTTTGTTTTTTCATCTGTCATCGCTTATATTTGCACCTTTTATCTCTGGGAGGACAGTGACATCTGCCCATAAGAGTAATCCCAGCACACCAGGATTACCCACTTTAAAATGGAGAGAGGGAATATGACATCAAGTGTCTTCTTTCCTTTGTGTTAGCCAAGCCTCAAGGTGACATGGGAGTCTGCTCTCATCACCAGAGCCAACTATGACACTTACTCTCCATGGGACTCATTAAGGGGCAAAGGGGACCTCTGCACTGGCAGCATGTTCAACAAAATAAAGACATTTAACTAAACCCGGAATAAAGAGAGAGAGGACAAAAAAATCAAGTCTTGATACAATTCCATGAAACACCTGGCGGAGCCACACACAAGCACGGAGGAAATGTTGCACTGCCCTTACAAGGTGATCTGGGTGAGATGGAATTAGAGCAAAAATGCTTCCCATGTGGCTGAATCACACTGCAGTAAAGTAAGGTACCACCAACCAGTGATCAGGTACTTATCACATATTGGAAATCAAGAGATCAATATCATTAGAAAAAAGAAAAATTTTCTAACAAAAACTGCATTTACACATTTTTCAATAACATTTGAATTCAGTTTTATTTATAAAGCACTAACTCACATCAACAGTCGCCTATTATAAAGGCGCTTTAACAGAGAAAACCCCAACAATCAGACAAACTCTACGAGCAACCACCTGGCAACAGTGGGGAGAAAACTCCCATTTTAACAGAACCAGGCTCACGGAGGGGGAAGCCATCTGCCGTGACCGGTTGGGGGTGAGGATAGGAAGACCGGACAAAAGATACACTGTGAAAAAGAGCCAAGGTTTAATAATGACAATGATTAAAAGTTGTGTGTATAGATTAGGCTTAAAATGTATTTTAAACATAATCTTAAAAGTAGAAAGGGTGTCTGTCTCCCAAAACTGGGAGCGGAAAGCTGAAGGCTCTGCCTCCCACCCTACTTTTAAATATCCTAGGAACCACAAGTAAACCTGCAGTCTGAGGACAAAGTAGTTTAATGGGGTGATGCAGTACTATAAGGTCTTGAAGATAAGATGGGGCCTGATCATTCAAAGCCTTGTATGTGAGAAGGATTTTTAAAATTTGGTTCTGGATTTAACAGAGAGCCAATCAAGAGAAGCCAATATGGGGGAAATACGTGTTCTCTTTTTAGTCCCTGCAGTATTTTAAATCAACTGAAGACTTCTGAGGGTATTTTAGGACAAACCACTAATAACGAATTACAATAGTAATTAATAAATGCATGGACTAGTTTTCAGTATCACTCTGAGACAGGTTGTTTCTAGTTTTAGATTTCTCAAAGTGTTACTGGAGGCCGAGGTAAAGCCATTCAGAGTGACTGGTTAGACACTGTGTTTCCAAGGTTTTTAGGGCTGAGTACAATAACCACAGTTTGTTTATTAAAGTTGCAACAATTCATTCCAGTTCTCAGAACCACTGTGACGCTAGCTGTTAGGCTGTAATTAGACACTAATGGCATACTGGCTAGTTCTTAAGCATTAACGTGATAGATATTTTTGTTTTGACTGGGTCAATTTTAAGGTTCATCTACTCTAACCTAAATCAATCTATTTGTTTTAAGTTGTGTTGATTTGTCCCAACTACCCAGTGACTAAAAGGAAGTTAATAAGAAGGAATTGTTGGTTACCTGACTCATGTACCAGAGCTCATGTTCCTTACCACAGCGGCCTGGGTTCATCTCTGCCAAAACCCCTCTCTCTCCAATTTCCTGTCTACTCTACTCTGAATAAACACCTAAAATTCCCCCAAAGCATCAGCGCTTGTAATGAAGAGTTTGTTACCATTTGAGGGTACTTTTTTCCCAACTGTCTCCTTAAGAAAAGTCTTATTTATAGCACAATTTCCCTGTTTAGAACTTAACAACTCAACCACTGGTAAACCACAAACAGCATATACACCAGTCAGCCACTGGTAAAGTGGTAATTTATGAGCTTGCAATGTTCTGTTATTACACTATGAGGCACCTATGGTAGCAAATGTTGTATGTGGAGGTTACTTTCAAGTGCTGCCAAGTTACCTAACCAGTTACCTCTGCTACTATTGCTCCAAACCAAGCACCAAACTGGCAAAAACTCAGTGGCATAACAACGAATCCACCCTATTGACGTCTGCCACACTCCCCTTATTCCAGTCCTTTCAGGCATCAGGGGGGTGTGGAGGAACAGGTGATCTCACCAAACATCCCACAGCACACATAGGATCCAAGGCAGCATCCCAATACCTGAAACTACAAGACAACTAAAGATGTCCCAGAGCAGTTTGGTGGCATGAAAGGGAACTATAACAATGGCTTTAATGCCATGGCTTATCAGTATAAACACAGTAACAATGAATCTGCGTCAAGAAGGTGTGGGTGAGTATTGGTTCTACTAACTTTAGCAACTGTAAATAATGGAGTAGACTTTAAGTGCAGCAAATGAGGTCAGAAAGATGTCACTTGGACATAACAAATTCGTACCTGAACCTGATCGCACACTGTCACTGGGCTCAGCATTAGGGAAGGCTCTAATAGGGTGGGGTGTCAGCTACAGTGGCTTCTCTGCAGATGCAGGGCAGAGCAGCTCATTTCACAGAGAGCACATTTCAATGGGAGTCAAATTAACCACGTAACCCCTGGAACCTCTCTGACTGCATGATTGACGTTGACCAGCGAAACAAAACCTGCCGCGTCACCGAGAAACAACAAGCCCAAAGAGTGGAAGTATGGTGTTGTCACACTGTCACTGTGTGCTTTTTGAAGAGCACAAGAGCACAATCTCGATTAGTCTTTTGTCTGTCACATCGTATCATCGTCACAGCACAAAGCAAACGAGAGGTGGAAGAAGAAAGAAGGCACTAGAAAACTCTTCAGGAGTTATATTTGCACTGAGTGCAGCATAGTGGGAGCTCGGTAGACAAATACTCTCACATCTTAATTTTTCAATTAGCATGACTCTTGTTCTCTAAACATATGCAAACACAGCGGGGCGTCTATTAAAATGCAACTCTAGTGTTGAGCCTAATTAGACTAAATTGGTTGGCTTGTATTCGGAGAAATTTGAATGCAGCTTCTTATCCATGCTTTACCACATGTTTTGCCCCAACAACAAACAAAACAGAACTCGCTGCCTCATGCATATGTGCCCAGCTTCGAAGGAGGGACTGAGTTAGCCTGTCTTGCCATTCTGTTCTAATGTAGCTGGGGGTTTTTTTCTCTCACATTATTACTATAACATTATAAAATCTCTTTATTGTGTGTCCTGATTGCTTAATAATGCATTTGAATGGGGAATTATAATTTTAATGTGATATTTCCTTTGATTATGTGATCCTCTGCACTTGCATTTTGCTTCATTATCACTTTGTAGAGGGAAATAACTCAAACTAATAAAATGTTGCTGACTTTGTACCAGTGATGTTTTGATAGGAACAGATCTCCAGTGGGTTTTTTTGCCAGCGTCACTGGAATATTGGAGAGCCTTACAGCACAGCAGGCAGCAGGCCAAATGGACGCTGTGCATTGCAAAAGGGATGATCTGTCTTGGGTGCGCTACGCTTTGCCGATGTAAACAGCTGCCTCCGCATCCTGGACAAGAAGACTATGTTGCAGCTGGCCGCGTGACGACCCAATCCCAAGAGCGGACCAGCGCACGAAGACGGTGAGTTGCGGTAACACTGTGTTAGACATTAAGCCACGTTAGCCTCAATTGTGTGCAGCCACATATTTTTGGCTTGAGATAATCAGGTTTGTCATACTAAATGCATTTTTTATCTGTGATGCAATGGACCAGATGGCAGATGAAACAACGCTGAGAGCTGATGCAAAAGGCAAAGGGAGTGTAAACGGTGGTGAGGAGAGCTCTACATGGGTTAAAGGAGGTGAGTTGTAGATTAGGTTTGTAGAAAAACAGCTCAGTGTCACTTCGGAGTTGTCATGTCTCTTAGAAATCTCTGTTGTGATGATCTGAGATAGCCAGTGCCATCCTTACTGTTCCATCACTTTGCTTGCCTTGTGCAGTTATTTGACTTTAGTGACTGTGAACAGCCCTACAGTTTGAGAATGATTTCCCCAACAAACCCCCTGTTTTCAAATCATCTACTGTTCTTTGTTAGTTGCTTGCTTACATGCATTCTTTATAGTCTGTAGACGATTTTTGTTGTATACTTCCAGTTTGCATTTAGATTTTAAACATGAAGTAAAATTATCTTCAGACCCACCGCTCGGAGCAACTGTGGTGTCTAATGAGTGAGCGCGGCTCAGTGAAACACTGGAACAAAACCTGAAAAATGCATAGTATGCCCCCAGGCCTTATTTCTCTATCAGTTAATGGTCATGGGCATAGACCAGCTGCACTTCTTACTTAATTCATTTGATAACCCGAGAGCATCATGCTCATTCTCAGCTCAAACAAGTTTATTTTAACTTGTACTTCAAATAGCAATCCTTGCCTTCTTCACTTCTCATTCAATCACGGAGACATGACATGTAAAAACACAAACAATTCTAATGAGACATAAAAGAGTCTCGCATGCTGACAAAAGATGATAACACGAGACACCATGTTTAACTCTGTTATTTGATGGGAGCAGTTGTTTTTTAAACTAATAAAATCTTAAAAATGGACAATGCGGCCCTGAGCAATGTCCATTTTTATCTCTTCTTTGAGAATTTAGGGAAAACAAATACATTTTATTCACTCTCAAAAATTAATAAATCATCGGGCATTAAATCTTAAGTAAAACACAGAAAGGAGTGGTGAATATTTCATTCGGAATAGGTGGTGAAAAAGTAAACAGTCTGCTGCCAGCAGAGTAATTCATTATTATCTGTATTAATTAACGTATTAATTAACAATAACAACCCCTTCATTCCAGAAATTCCACACTTTTCTGGGAACTACCAGCACAGGCTAGATATGTTTTTATCTTTTCATTGTGTCAGCTGTCAGAATGGGATATGGCCAGCAGCGTTTCGTTTTTCATTTCCAGTTATGTTTATCACTTATTTACTATCTTGCTGAGAGTTCAATGCAAGAGTTGATCCACAAAGATGCGTGGTAACTTTCTATTATTGAAATGTACTGAAATCATTTACAAATCTCCCAATTACTGGATTTCCAAAAATACACAGTTTACACAACATCAGTAATGTCTTTACTTGTGCTTATCAGGATGCAGATTTTCTGTGACTGATGGCATATATATATTTATTTATTTATTTATTTATTTATTCATTAGGGGTGCAACGATGCACAAAATTCACGGTTCGGTTCGATACTTTGGTGTCACAGTTCAATATTTTTTCGATACAAAAAAATGTTCAAGCCTCTTTAATTTGTCATTTATTAAAATTATAAATGTATATTTTAACTCAAAAGTACGGTTTTTAAATGTAATGTTGCTGAAACAACAAAATAAAAAAAATAAAAAATCTATCTGATCGAGAAATCACTCATCTTTGGAAAAGAGAGTTTATTACAGAGAAATGTCTCTTTCCAAAATAAAAGCTATACTATACGCTTCTTCTGGGCTATATTCTCAGCAGCATATTAAACATATCAGGTCCCCATAAGGAGAATCATGTGCTAACGGCTGTCTAAATGACTCTGGTAAAGTTTGTAGCATGCGTGCTTGTTGTTTTTGTCTGCTTCCACTTGTCTTTGCACTAGGATGATGTCGGCGTAAATGTGCAGTGATATTCGTTGTGTTCCCACTAGTGCTGTCAGCGTAAATCTCGTTAAAATGACATTAACGCCATAACGCAGCAAATCTCCGTTAACAAGTTACCATGGATCGCCCCATGCGTGGGGCTGGACAGCGTCAACACGTTAACAAGCTAACTGCGCTAACGCACTAGTTCCCACCAATTGAGCATTGCGTGGCACATCCGACATACTGTTTTACTTTTGTCCATGACGCGCTTACCATCAGGGTCATGCTTCACATGAAAACCAAGATAGTTCCAAACGCCAGATCTGAATGAGGATGGGGGAGGTTCAATTTCGTCTAGCGTTGTGGCGGTTGCCATATTGCAACGAGCTTAGCTTCTGTCTTGCTAGCTTGCGCTGCGCTCAGTGGATCTGCATTCGACAGTGCAGCCTAGGCGGAGTAGTGGAACGCAGATTCACTGAGCGCTCAACACAGACAGCATCGTCAGAAGAAAAGTTGATAAAATAAATAAAAAATGTTGTATTGTTCGATACATACTCATTATGACACCTATTTCCAAATTATAACTACAGCAGACTTAAGAGCATTAATGAAATCAAAAACAGAAGCCTACATGCATATATACTAAGCATCTGACTGTTTTGGTTTAAGGTGGCTGCTCTTTTAGAATTTTCTGCTCCTTGTTTGATGTTTAAAATGCTGCAAAATACTGTGACATCCCTAACACTAGACCATATAAACTATATCTCTTACCTTAACTTCTTGATCCCCTTGAAAAAGTAGTAAAACTTGCCACTTACTTCTGCAGCATTACATTTTTATGGCTCCAGCTCCACGTCTGTTCACTCTTGGCTATTCTGTGACCATAACTACAAAGGTCCAGAAGAACATCTCCCCATTTTTTAATTCTCATTCTGGTCTTACGTCTGTATGCTAATTTTTAGCTAGCTCTGCACAGAAAAAGAAAATATTGTGGAAATAGCCTGCTAGTTCTGAAGGCCAAACTGATAGGCCAAAATCTCTACAAAAAGGAAAAATAAATGTGATAGTGAGAAGTTGTAGGTTTTACAAGGATTTAGGTGCTTTGTTTTGAAGTTTGTGTGTGTAGGGAAAGGATGGGGCAAATGAGCTAACCCTGCTAAAGCTAACCTACGCTAAAAGTTTCCTGTATCACCATTCACGATTAGTGTATGGACTTTAGGCAGCACGGTGGTTAGCAAGAAGATCCCGAGTTCAATTCCACCATCAGGCCGGGGTCTTTCTGTGTGCAGTTTGCATGTTCTCCCCGTGTTTGCGTGGGTTCCCTCCGGGTACTCCGGCTTCCTCCCACAGTCCAATAACATGCAGTTTGTGGGGATAGGTTAATTGGAAACTCTAAATTGTCCATAGGTGTGAATGTGAGTGCAAATGGTTGTCTGTGTCTATATGTTAGCCCTGCGACAGCTGGGCTCCAGCCCCCCCACCACAACCCTGAAAAGGATAAGCGGTTGACAATGGATCGATGGATGGACATTAGAGTGATGCCCCTACTGTTCACCACCCTAAAGTACTATCAGCAGCTTTACACAAGATTACCTGCAAACCAGTGGAACCAGTTACCTCTGCTCTCTGTACTCTTGCACATATACTTGATTTTGGGACATCTCCAGTACTCCAGTACTTATTTCAAAGACTACAGTAGATGTTGTTTGTTGATTCTTTACTGTAGGATTCATTTGTTTAACATTTCATCTATTCGACAGAAAGAATCGAAAGTGAGGTTCAAGTCAGCAGCTGGAGACTTGATACCTCTACAGAAATGGAGCCTGGGGAGACAAGCAGAGACACCAAGGCTAAGCTGCCTAGAGAGCGTGACGCCTCCGCTGCCCCTCTTTTCTCTTTGAAAATGTACCTAAGGAGATCCTCCTCTGCAGAAACGTACAGCACAGACTCTCTTTCCTCCTCGCAGCAAAGCAACCCAGGAGGTAAATGACACCAGTACTTCACTCTACTGTTTAAGTCTGTCTTCAGTGCCACTTCTTTTCTCGAGACGTCATTAAAATTGTTTTGAAATTAACTTTTTATCCAAATACAGGTTTTCTGCTGTTGAAATAAATGATTAATATGCAGGATAATTATGAAAATGACAAATTGCAAGCTTTATGTCTTACTATGCTGTGAGAATGCTTAAATATAGTTAATACAATCAATTATGAAAATGTCTGAATAATTTAGAAACTCAAACTGCAGCAAAAAAGAGAAATATTAATGCAAAAAAGGCCACAAGTATCACTACTTCAGATCCAGATGCATAACTGATTACAACACAGACTGTTTATGTTCTGATGCAATTCTTTTAAACTAAAAAAAATAAATAAAACTGTAATGTTGTAATGATAACCACTGTCTTAAATATGGTTTAATATGCAAGGAAATAGAAGAATGTCTTTTTATTTATTGACAATGAGAAAAGATGTGGCTCTTGTCTTGTAGACGCAGACATACTAGAGTAAACGTCTCACAAGTGATTACAAGTAGCCGAGATGACCAACTGGTTGCCCAGAGGATGAACGTTCAACACCTTCAACCTCTGGATGATCACTTTCAATCTCAGGGCAATTGCACATGTCACCTGGCGAGAGGCAACTTATCTCCATTCAATTGCAGTCTGTCTCGGATGATTGCAATCACTTTCCGTCAGGCCGACAAAGACCGTGCACATCAAGAGATCGTGTGCAAGCTTCAAGTGTCACAGAAAAATAATTGTTTGCGTGTAATGTTTGATGAAGCACTCCGAAGAAATACGCAAATGCTTAAAGAGAAGGAACAACAGGAGGCAGCACAGATGCAGCGCAAACTCCAAGACCCAGAGAAAGAAATGGAAGCATTGCAAGAATTTATAAACACAGACAGATTGCCAACATGTTGCAAATAAGTGTGAATTAGCCAATGAGCACAGCTCATCTGCAACACATCTAAACTGTACTCAGGTTACATTCCTCTATTAAAGCCTGCCGAGCGCCTTTATCATTTTGTAATTAAACTGCCATCCTGCTGAAACTACATTGCTCTGTGTGGAGCAATTATGAACTTTAGCCTCAAATCTATGAGGTTATGGCTGGACTCTGAAAGTAGTGCCCATGAATTTCTGTTTAATTTTGTGATTTGTGGTCTTTGCTGAGTTAAAAATTACAAAGTTATCACAGTTAATCACCATATTATTGATTATAGATACCAGCTTGACCCCATTCAGTTGCATGCTGACAGCAACTGACCACAGTTACAAAGCTGTAGCACTACATACAGAGATATAACTTGGACCCATTTCTACTTCCTACTATATTAAAAGGATATGATGATGAAATACATGTAGTTTGCTCATATGTTGCATCTTATCCATTCACGAGAGTTGTTCTCATTTAGGTTGACATGAGGTTGTTTGTTGTAAAGCTGTATTGTATTGTCCGTATGCTTGACAGTGGCTGAAATATAGATGTAGACTAAATAAGCTAATGTAGGCGATTCACAGACATAATAAAACTAGCAGCAACAGCAGTGGGCACCCAAGATTAGTGTCACCAGTTCAGTATGAGATTAAAAGTACAATGTCTTTTTCTCTTCCCGAGTTTTGATGTTCAATATTGATTATGCAAAACAGTCTATATCAGCGATCCCCAACCCCCGGGCCATGGACCGGTACCGATCCGTCAGTCGTTTGGTACCGGGCCGCAAGAGTTGAGGGTCGGGTGTGAAATTTATGGTTTTCAGGGTTTTGATCATTATTTTTTAAATCGTTTTTATCATTAACACGGTTTCCCTGCGTCTTTGCTCGTGTGTTCTGAATAAATCTTCGTTTTTTGCACCAGTACTAGTTTTATTTTGTTGTATTTATCCACAACACCTTAAAGGCCAGTCCGTGAAAATATTGTCGAACATAAACCGGTCTGTGGCGCAAAAAAGGTTGGGGACCGCTGGTCTATATTATATATTGCCAAAGCAGAGTTGCTCTTTCACCTCTTTGATATAAAATATCCCTTCATCATTTTATCTTTTTAGATTTGTGTCATTAGTGTAACAAGTCTAATTTTGAACTATAACCAGATTTTGTGAATTCTGAGGCCAAATTTGAAGAAATGACATTAAGAATCAGTTCACAGGAATGAGACAGACCCACAACCTGTCTTCTCCAACATGTACTTGAACTAAGATCAGATTGAAACCTCCACATATTTATATAAAAGCTTAGGAGAACAGTGAAGCCTTGCAGAGGGTATACCTTCTCTGAATTCTCTGCAGCGCAAGTCATAAGGTCGTTCCTGTGACACTCTTCAGTGAGTAACTGTCTGCTCATGGTCAGTGTCATTTGATGATCTCACACTTCATAGCACCCATGGGGGAACCATTTGGCAAAGCATGCTGGAAAGACACATAGCATTGTCTCACTGTAACCACAACGCACGTTGGAAGTGCTCCTGGCAAAGTATACAAGAGAGACTTCTGGTAATTGATTATGTCTCCAAACAGCTTTCCTGCTTGTCTCTCTGTGAGGGAGCGAGGCATGATTTCTTAAATTATGCATGTGTAAAGGAAGGAAAGGGGGCTTTTAAAATCTTATAAGATACAAGTGAAGCCCAGCTCTTATAGGAGCAGGGATGATTTATGTCCCGAGATATAATTTAAACGCTATCTATCACGCATTATTTCAAATAGGTCATTGTAAAAGTGTGAAGGGGTTGCAGCCCTTTATGAAGACAAAAAAATGTATATTGATTTAAAAGAAGAAAAAACACACTACTGAGTACATTATTTTCCTGATTATGTGTGTCTCCCTCAGTTGACTGTGCAGGAATTGTCTTGAACTGTCTCTTCTGTCGGTTCTACGATATGATCCACATGCTACCTGACTCCTGCAAGGGACTCGCCAATCACTGTTGCCCCAGCTACAAACACGTCATTACCACAGCGGAGTCTGCATCCAGCAGTGATGATGACTCATACATAGATTTGGATTGTGGTGTGTTTGGGTCCTGTCATGATGCAAGTGACTGCCTGGAGCTGGCTATGGAGGTTTCGGAAATTTGTTATCACTAGTAGGAAACTCATAATATTCACCAGTAAAAGCAGAAACTTACCATTAAACATGTGACGGTTCAGTGTGACGTGGAGGATTTCTAAGGGCTAAAACACAAATAAATACCAGTGTGATATTACAATGATAATAAACATGCATTATTTATCTGTGTATGCTTGTGTTTATGTCTCCTAAATATATGACAAGACCTGTGTACAATGGAGACTGCCTGTTCCACTTCTTTAAATATTTAAGTATTAGATAAGGTCTACTATCCAGTCAGGTACATAAGTACTTGGGCAAAGATATAATTTTTGACATTTTACCTCTTTACACTACTACAGTGGATTTAAATAGAAAAAAGGCAGACTTTCACCTTTATTTCATTTTATTTAACAATAGTACTTCAATAACTCTTCAGCAATTACATCCTTTTTTCTTTCTTAGTGTCCTGTTTTCCAATTCTGAGAAAAAACGGAAGCAGATGCTTGATTTTATGCACCTGTGACAGTGGAAGTGACTGGAACACTTGAATATAATGATTGGCATGGTTCAACTATTTAGCTAAACCACATTATTATTATTAATATTATTATTTTTGAACTCTTCTTGCCAGTTGTTATAAAACCTTACATTATAACAGTAAAAATCACCACCTACTCTAGATACTGTGTGAGTGAATGCCTTAACAGTAATTTAGTGTTCTGCATTTCAGTTTTACAGTATATTCACTATGCAGCAAGACAGCAGCGGCATCACAAACAATTCAACGGCCTTGAGGCCAGCAAATTCCACTGCAGCTGTGTTGATACACACTCTAACACACCAACAGGCACTCCAACTTCAACACGATAGTCTTTCTGAAGTATGGAAAAAAAAAATCTTGAAGCCTGTCCCCTGTTGAGCGTGCCTATTTCAGTTCAAGTGCCACTGGAAACACAGGAGCTGTTAGATATGGCATTTGTAGAACACTTGTCCTTGTCACTCCCCTCAACCTCTGTTCTCAAAGACAGTTCTCTCAAGTGGTAGATTACTGTTTGGATCTCTTCAGTCTGAAATATGTCCTTGTCACATTATGGGAAATGGACACAGGAGCAACGCTGCTATGCCAGTGAGAACGGTATACAGGACAACATTGTTCTTAAGCATCATCTAAGCATCATCATCTATCCCGGAGAGGTCAGCGTGAGTGCACGGAGACAACACCGTGTTACTGGATTATGTTCAATTACTGCACCAAACATTTGTTTTCTCCCATTACATATAAAGACAGAGTAATCTCACTCTGCTAACGAGAAGACCATTGTAGAGCACTCCTGTTTTGCTGCTGCACACCATGGTAATGGTACTATATTGGTACAGTGCTGAGACTGAATCTTTGAAAGACCTTTCATTGTCATGTTTGCAGTTGTTGCACCCTGATCACTGTACAGAACGTGTCCCAGAAGTCAACTTCAGACAGTGTTTATGAGTCTAAACATCATAGCTGAAGGACAGAGTCATGTACCAGGTAATGTCTTAGTCAGCTAACCATACAGTATTAAAGCTGCTTGGTTACGGCTTCATGGCAATTTTTCTTTGTATCAATTTCACTTGAATATTTTTTTTGTTCCCAAAGTGATTTTTTTGTACAACTTACGTTAATGAAAACATGTTTGAACTTAATAAAGTTGTTGATGTAAATGGTCAAAATAACCATGACTTGTAAACTGTAAAGTTAATTGTACAGTTGCAGCCCGTTCTCACTCCCGAGGCGTAATATGCTGATGGTTTGTCAAGTCCCGAGGCCTTCCTGAGGAACGCGAAAGGTCACCTTTTGCGTTCTTATGCTACGTGCCGGGTTATGGATGAAATCCAGTAGAATAACGCTCCCACGGTAATACATGTTCGAGCCATGTATTCCAGCCCTAACCGGAACCTTAAACAGCACTTTAATGACGTTAGTAGTGTTTTCCAAATCAATTTGAAGTAAAACAAATGTACATGTGTAGATTCATTCCAAACGGTTCGCATGTTTACTCGTTTTTCCAATGTCGTAATATAGGGACGTGTTGGGTGCCCGGAAGCGTAATATACCGACGATTTGTCACCTAGCGTAAAATGTTACGCTTTGGGAGTGAGAACGTGTTGACAGTTGCTTGAGATGCTGTAGGTAACCAGCCAAATGCATGTGGTACTTTCTGACCTTGAAGAGCTTTCTGGTTACGAGCATTAAAAACAGCAACACTGTTTGAGGATCTTGGTTAAAAGGTCTATTCTTCCTTACTCATCATCTTCTAAACTTTTAACTTTGAGATGAACACTTACATAGTTAACTTTAGCTTAGTTTGGGTTAATAATCACACAAGAATCCCCTGATGAGCTCTACTTAAACATTACAAACAGCAGTTTAGCAACGATGACTGAATGATACGGGTGTGAACAGTGTTTACGTCACTCATCACATCGCTGTTAACTCACATGATGCTGGGCATTACGAGCACTATTTTGAGTATTTTCTGGCAACCTGACAGAACGGATTTCAAAAGAGCCTTCTCTGTAACTGCATCTGCAAAAGAAAAAAAATAACCTCAATGTGACATTTGGTAAAGCCTGAATACCAAAAGCATGAGCTAAACAGATAAAGTCACACAAAACCCACAGAGGACACATAACATGGCGACAAAATTCAATAAACTCCTGTCTGAAGAGAACTTACACGTTCACTCACATTAAAAGCAATGCAGACAAGGACACAAAGACTTGAATCCTCTGATCCTTGAACATTAGCGTATTCCAGCACTGATTTCTCCATTCTACAATCTGTGTTACTAATGCTTACCATGCTACTACTACCACCATGGAAATTATACCGGTTGATTTCATTTCAGATAAAAGTTCAAGTTTTCATGACTCACAGCTTAATAAGAGACAGCAGCACAAGGAGATTACTTTTAAAGACAAAATATAAAATGTTGCAGTGCATTTATCAGCAACTCTTCTGCATGAATGAAAGCTGTACCCATGACATTGCTAACGATGTGTTAGGTACAGTATTGGTCAATAAGATTAAAGTAGCATAGGAACACTACTCTTCATAGAAGCCAAGACTTGATTGACTGGTAATATTAAAACCAGGTCAGAGAAACTACACAGATAATAACACAAATCCTCCAGATTTCTTTTTTTTAATATGATACTTTAATTGTTTTGCTGAAAGTTGTTCTTTAGTCGCAGAGTACAAACAAGGATTAGTGTGCATTCATCCGCAAATCATCTGCACCTCCGGGAGGCTGTTTTATGTTTGCAAAACCAGACTGAAACACTTTGAAAATGTTCCAGAATTTTTTTATTTAATTTTTAATTTTTTGGAATTGAATGCTAAGACATGACGAAAAGGAGCTTTTTTTTTTTTTTTTTTTTTTTTTTAAAGAAAAGGGAATTAAATGTTGCTCCTTTATTTACATGATACTGCTTGCATTTATATTCCTGTGCCACAAATCTAAAAAAAAAGAAAAGAAAAACTTTTCATCACCCGTTTCATGCGCTCTCCTTGTAAGGTTTTGTTTAAAGCTCAAATGTGTTGTATTTTTAGATAGAATAAGTCCTCTGATGAGAATTAGGCTCTAAACCATGTGACTATGTTTGACCTCCTAAAAGCTGCGCAGGGCCTCAGACGGCACCGCGCAGACAAATAAAAGTAGATACTGCACATGCTGTGCAAAATTGCATGTTGCGGGTTACATCTACAGGGAGCACTGCTTGTGACCAATTTTCTCATTACCTGGTGCAGCACAATTACAGAGCTGAGTGCTCTAGCTCATACTGCTCCATAAAACCTATTGGAGGTCCTTTGTGGCTTTTCTAACATAAAGCGCGTCTGCATAAACAGATGCCAGTTTTAAAACGAAAACATCTGCACATCTTAAACTCACTGGATCTCTTTCAAATTACCTGATGGCTCTGGGAGTTGCGCAGGCTTTAGGAACTCTAATGTTTTTTAATAACATCCAAATGGCCTGTCCTTTACTGGCCAGGTTCAAATGCCGTCCCATCCCGGCCGAGCGGATGTGGACAAGGTCAGGTGGTTTTCACTGCTGCGCAACACATGCGTGCACCTTAATGGTCACTCAGAGGATACTGTTAACCCATTAGCTTGCATAGTGCTCCTCTAGTTCCTGGTTTAAATCAAAACAGCTGGGAAGAGGGTCAAAAAGAAACAGAAATGCTGAAATGATTAAATGTGAAATGGGTTGTTGCTAACAAAACACTTCAAACGCCGCGTGCCGCTCTGCTGTTGTGTTTAGTGACACAAGACTCGCATTAGCAAAGTGATCTAATCGCGTGCTGCTTCGCCATGTTTACATGCATCTCTGCTCACTAATCGGATATGAGGTTTCTTCACAGAGTTCGGGCCCTGATCGCTTCATTAGTGTGAAGCTGCTCTTCCTCCTGAGCACACAGCACTAATACCATCTCCCTTCAGACACAGCGCTGCAGCCCAGAGTGGCCTCCTGAGGAAGCAGCACCATTAAATATTAATGCCATGTGTTTAGAGGGTTTTTATTTCAAACAGCGGGTTTGTCAGCATCTTATGTGGCGTTCTTCAAGATTAAGTCCATGTGGAAAACGGGGGTCCCGACGCTTTCTGCAGCATTGTGCCTTCAGAATAATTTAGATCTGTTTTTCTAATGGTCTTTCTGTGTTAATATCGCCAACATTTTCCATGATTTTCTTAAGCAAATGGAGCATTTTTAAGTGGGCGAGAGTACTGCCTTCTGTACCTTACAGTGTGCTGTGTAGCTGTCATGAGGTGAAGAATGTTTGGGTTCATTTAAGTTGACATCACTGCAGAAATGTGTTTTTTATAAACCTCTTTTTCAGTTCCACCCATGATGCAGAAAAATACCATAATGCCCAAGAAAATAACTTTTGAGCGTCTATGAATTACGACGCTGGAAGACAATCTCGAAACATAATCAAGTTCATGCATTTCCTTTCTTTGTTGGACTGCTCTGATAAAATAGCGCGAGCTCGTCTAAACGTAATAAAAATCAATCAAAGAATTTGTCATCTGTCCTCATTTGTTCTATTGTCCTAGTTTACATGCCAATTTCACAATTACCCCCTCGAATGAACCTGACCTCGCTTGCATATAGGGAAGTGGCGTATGTGAGCATCCTCCTCAATTAGGTCAGGGGCGTTAATAGTACAGCAGAAAACGAACACTCCCCACAACATCCTCCAGGAATTGCGCCTGACACTACTGACTGCCTTGAATCTATATTTGGGCCAAGTGTGTGGATGTGTGTCACCCAAGACTACCCGCCTAATCTCCGCCACAGAAAGTAAAGTGAGTTGTGGGCCCATGGGCGGAGATCGTCAAGACACAAAGGGATCTCCCAGCAGGCACAGCAAAAACCAGGCCCTGGGCAGGCTTTTATGATACCTTTCAATCAGTGGATGATTCCCAGCTGAAATGACAGGTGATTTGACTCAGCCTGCAATTAATGACCTCATTTTAACAATTAAGAGCAGGGGAGGAAGAGGAAAGCCCCCGAAAAAGACAGCGAGTTGAGCCGGGGGGCGAGTTTTGATGCCTTGATAGTGCAAGACAGTAACGTCTCCGCGTGTCAAACGTGACTGGAGCTTGTTGTCGCGGCTCAGGTGACCTCCTCCTCTTTTAAGCAGGTGGAATCCTGCAGGGAGAGCACACAGTGATGAGGAGCAGGCATGGGGAGGGGGAGGCTGTGGCAAGGATAGGGCGAAGAGGTGACTAGAGGGTGGCAAGGGAATGATGGAGTGCATCAAGCTGTGTGCCCACCCCCCCAACCTTCTCCTCCACCTTCTCTTACCCCCACCCCCCACAGCATAGAGGAAATTAAAGAGCTGTGTAGCAGGAGGAGAAGAGGAGAGGAGGGTGGTGATTTAGAGCGTGGCACAGGGGGATGGGGACCCGGCGCATTGGAGTTAATTACTGAATAATGAGGAACAATTTATTGTGTTCTTGTTAGAGACATCAAAATGCTGCTGGATACTGCCTATAGAGAGGAGCATGCCTCTCTCACTCCTTGTGCATCGGTTAAAATGTGGCGTTTAACTCAAAGTCATTAAAAAGCCCCCACCTTGCTTTGCCTTGCCTTATAAAGTGGCGGTGTTGCAGGTCTCCTGGGCAGATGAGGGGTCTTAACACATTGCCCTAAAATACTTCCACTTTCCTCCAGGCCTTCTGAGTGTACACTAAAACCTAATGACATTACCTGAGATGGGCTTCTTCTTGTTTTCATGGCATGCCACAAATCGTCCTGATTTTTATCCACAGCTACAGATAAGTTAGCTTCCTAACAAGGGCCACTATCAGCTCCTAAGCTAGCTAATTAAGAC
This sequence comes from Haplochromis burtoni, assembly GCF_018398535.1. Classification (NCBI taxonomy): domain Eukaryota; kingdom Metazoa; phylum Chordata; class Actinopteri; order Cichliformes; family Cichlidae; genus Haplochromis; species Haplochromis burtoni. Next base: position 547,215 of record NW_024582606.1, read on the forward strand.
ACTGCTATAAAATCTCCATAAGTAAAAAGAAAAACGGTCTCCTTTTGATCTTCTAAATGTTTGAAAAGGACTCATTAACACAACCACCTTTTGCATTTCTAACATTACTAGAGAACGACTGCTAGAAGAAGGAATACCATCCCTGATGTCACACTCTGTCAGGTAGCATTGGCTGAGGTTAGCGTAAATTTTTGACATATTAGATCTTCCCTTCCTTTATTAAACCTGTAATCAAATTTGTTTTATAAATTATATGCCACTTCTAATCCTAGAATACAGTGTTTGCTTATTGTTTTAGTAGGTAACTGGACTTGCCAACAATTGCAGCTTGCGTTAGTGTTGTTTCCTTACATCTGTTTTTTTGCCAACTTAACTTCAAGGCTGTCATCCACACAAAGTCTCATTCAGATCTCCACTGATATTTGTAATGTATAATTTGAAATTGTAGATCAGGAATAATGGTGTATCTGAGTCACATGGTAGCTCACAGGCTAGCTAAATGCTATATCATACCCTGCTTTATAGTCTGAACTAAAAATGACCAGTACTGTTTAAGACCATGAACTCTTTACGAAAGCATTTACTGAAGAAATAAAACAATTGAGAAGTAAGTTAATTTTGTCATAACCTTCCATACAAGTCAAAGCAGTTGCCCCCTGCTGGCCCTTAAGGCCAATTCTATTAAGGAAACATGGAGTTGTAGCTATCTCAGTCATGTCTAAACTAGCAGTGGGAAAAAGAGGCATGAGCAGTATAATCATGTGCATTCCTGTGTGCCTTGGATGGCCCCAAGTTGGGAAGTTGTTCCTCTGACTTGGTGGTCATGTGCTTTTTGATAGAAATATGTAAAAAAAGCCATGAGCATAACAAAGATGTATTTTATACTTAAACAATGTGTCTACTGCAGTTTTCAGTACATAATAAATCATTACAGATTTACCTCTCTACCTTTGTATCACAGTTAGCTACTGCTACTACTTCTAACTAGTCTAGGTAACTGTGGTAGCTCTACAAGACAAAGTTTAGGACCTAACACCATATTAAAATTCAATTTTATCAAGCAATTAAAAGAAAATGCCACATATTTGTACTGTTAATTAAAAATGGCCAGCTATCAGCCAAACTGTTACTTTCACCTGCCAAATTTCTACTCATACGATGTCAACAAGTCAGCACGTCATACAAAATTTTTGCAGACAGAATTTTTGCATGAATATTCTCATTCAGGAAACCATTTGTACCCTCAATTCAATGATGCAGGAATGCACAGTAGCTATATATATTGATGTGGTTGTAATTTTGTTTGTGTTCACAAAGCACATTATTAGCCAATACACTATATTATTATTAAACTATATACTGGCAAAAATGGAATCCATTGGAGGTCCAGAGAGAAAACCACTGCTGACCAAAAACAACACAGAGGCTTGTCTCACATCTGCCAAAAACCATCTTGATAATCCCTAAGACCTTTGGAAATATATTCTGTGGACTGATCAGACAAAAATTTGAACCTTTTGGAAGGTTTGAATCCCGTTAAAACGAACACAGGATTAAAAAACAACAACAACAGTTAAACGGTCTATGGTTGCTTTGGTGCTTCAGGACCTGGACAATTTGACTGAGAGAACCATGAATTCTGCTCTCTACTAGAAAATTGTAAAAGAGATTTTGTGGTCTTGGGTTTGTGCCCTGAAGCTTGAGCACACCTGGGTTACGCAGGAGAACAAGGACATGAACCACACCAGCAAGTCCACCTTTGAATGCTTTGAGTGAGTTATGGCTATTCACATTCAAAAACCAACCAACGTTGCTCAATTAAAACGATTTTGCAAAGAAGGAATGTGAAAGACTGCTTGTCAATTATCGCAAACCTTTAATTGCAGTTCTTGCTTCCAAAGGTGGCACAACCAGTAATTAGGTATAGGGAGGAAAATACTAGCACAGTAGCCTACACAAAGAACATGATAAACGTTAATGCAAAAGGCAGCAGCTAGTCTGAATATATATAAAAAAAAAACAGCCATTCCAATAGCTCGTTCATACTAGCTTTATGTGTTGACGAAGTTACTTCCTTTTTTGGAGCAGTGTTTGGCAAACCACCAGTTTTTCCCTTTGTCGTAGTCCTAGTGTTAAAACTCATCTATGTGCAAAGTCATTCATATCATACAGGCTTACAGATTACTCATGCAAGAGACTTGTAAATAGCTTTCATGTTGCAGAAGTTTCATGCCAATATTCTTTCATTATCGCTGTAAACACGACACTTCACACCTCGATGATGCTTACTGCGTTCCTCGTAAAAACTGGCTGCGTATAACTTAATTTATCAGGTAAGAAAGTGAAAAAAGGAACGCTGAATGCAACTTGACTTTATTCTCCACCAGAGAAAGACCAAGGCTCTCCTTTCTTAGCAGCAACGTGTCAGACCTGCTATCGGTCCTTAGCAGAGTGTGAAGTATCCCAACTCTTTGATGTGTTAAATATGAAATCTGACCATAGAACAAAGCAGCTGTCAGCAACCAGCACGTGTCAAGAGCAATCCACGCCAATTATTATTGAATTTCTGTCATGCATGCGTCTGCCGTGCAGACACTGAGGTGTGTTACTGTATCGCAGTGCTAACAAAGACTTCAGACAGTCTTCAAAAATAAACATCACAGGCTTCAGTTGTCTATATCAAAAGGTTGCTGATGATTGTCTCCAAATACAAGCCAAGGCTCACCTTTTGTCCAGGCTTCATCGAGAAAGGGTTAAATAATTTGCTGCAAAACAGTCAGAAGCGTTGCACACACTGTACTGTGACCTCGAGAATATGGCTTTAACTTTGTCAAAGGGTCCCATATTAACAGCAACACAATCACTGGATCACAAATCACACAATGTAAGTTATGAGAGCTACATGCTGTGTCTCTGGTGACATTGAGGGAGAACGTGAGAAGGTGCTTGCTGAGTGTGTAGCCATGCTGTGTTGCCCAAATAGATACGTTCCATCTGAGAGTGATGCAGCCTTCGGAATGATCCCGCTAGACAGATGAGTGCTACTTGAATGTTAATGAGGGCTCCTTTAGACACGCATAAATTAAATGATTAGATGTCTGCAATCATGCAAGGTCCTTAGGTGTCCCCTATTTATGGCATTTGAAATGTAGCTGCCTTTATTTACGACATGTCTCCCCTGCACAGGCTTCGCCACCTGAGCAGCCCAATGCTTTCAAAAGACGGGTTTTTTTTAATGACCTGTAAATGAATCACTCTGGCAGAATCGTAAGAGAAGCGGAGCCCTGCCTCTTTTTCAAAACAAAAAGGGAAAGTGTGCTGTCCTCTGAAAGAAAAAAAAAGAAAAAGCTCGCAGATGTTTTGAATAAAAGCCGCACTCCAGACAGGGAAAGATGCAGTAAAACATTTGTTTCCTATACGCCGCTAACAGAAAGATACACTGTCGAGCCTCAGAGAGGGGCCTCAGAGGACTGGCACAGTCTCTGAACGCGGTCGCCTAACAATGAATCTTCCTCCTCTCCAGTTCACACGCTCTTCATTGTCGTTTTCTAGATGCAACAACAGCTATTTTCATCTTCATGATTGCATTAATTACAGCATAACTCACGTCTCTTGGCTCCAGTACTGTTTTCCCTGTAGAAAACAGCGTGTCAATGCTTCAACAAAGGAAGGGAACAGTACATATACTCAGCTGGCACTTCATTAATCAACATAAGAAATCAGCATGGCTTGTCACTTATCTAGCCGAGTCTGCTACTGAAGTTGTATTATATTCTCTTTAAATGATTCATTCGAGTTGGGAAGATTTTAATGAGATTTAGACTGCATTCATATTACCGTAATACAGCCAGATACAGTACATGCAAACACCTCAATATGTAGACATAAAGCCTTGCGATGGACAGGCAGTGAGCGGCTGCTTCACTGTTGAATCATCTTAAAGACTCTTCACTGTCCCAGGAAGACTCTGGGGTGCACAAGCAGCAATAATAGGAAGCACCTAAGTTACAGCCATCTGCTCTCAAGCCAAAGCCGAGGTTTTTTTGTGTGTGTGTTTTTGTGGCAGCAGAGAGAAGGGGCTAGAGAAATTTCTTTTAAGATTCTTGCTTTTTTCCCCCTCTATTTATTAGGATAATGAATTTCCGACTGCAGTGCCAGTTCCACTGAGCCTGCTTCTCGGCCTAATTCTCTGTAACATTTCCTCATTGCCGCTGGGGAACATTATATGAAGGCAGGGCTTACAATACCATCAATATGCCCAAGACGACAATCGGACGTCTCATAGATATTAATGGAAGTGCAAATTAAATCAAAGTTGGAGTGCAGCTATCGGGGCTATGATCAATGCCTTTTGCACAGTCAGATTTAATATGGGGTTTGTAATTTGAGTATCCAAACAAAATGTGCATCTTAATGGGAAAGATGAAAGTAATCCCACATGGGGAGGAAATAATACATTAGCTGCATTGTAATTAGAGAACTCAGAGTGCAATGTTTCCCCAGTATTAATGTTGAATAAAAGCCTGATATATTTACGATGTGGAGACAGGATGTGGACGTTTTGAATTGTTTTTAGACACCTCGAGTCGTCTTAGGAAGCATCTTTAAAAAAACAAAAAAAGACTATAACGATGTTGGGTAAATGCATGCGTAGGAAACAAATACAAATGATGAAATAAACTGTCAAATGTTAGAGCAAAAAAGCAGACTTGTTTTTGTTAAAGCAGTGGGAGCACATCTGTGTTATCACAGTCATAATGAAAGAAAAACACCTCAGGTATGTTTTGATTTAATTATGAAATACTTGATCTGAATATGAAAAATCCCATGTTTTTTAAGCCAAGCTGCTACAACCAAACACAACAGAAGTATGTGAAACATGATTTTGGTAAAAGGTTCTTAATAAATAGTGATTGAGCAAGTCTCCCCGCAAGCATTCAAATGAAATACGATATAATAATGCCTCACTTTTATTTATTGGCAATCCTTCTGAGTACACACACAGCAGCCAGTTAAAGTGACCCCATGTGAAGTCGGCAGGTAGCATGCAGAGAGCAAACAGCAAAACAGCTTTTCAATGAATAACACATGAGCCAACAAACGTTGCTAGACAATGATCCAGTGCGTTCAGCGAGTCAAGTGCAACACACACAATCACGAGAGAACACAAAGAGCTAATCAAACTTGATGCAACCCTTCGTGATCAAAATGAAACAGCAGCTACTAGTAGGCGCCCATGCTTTTGTAAAAGAAAGTTAACTTAATTAAAAAGATATGAGCTTTGTAATAATCTAGTTTTTTTTCTTCATTGTAATTTTTGTTTTGAATAGAAACACTCTGACAGTTTGAGGAAAGTGCTTTCACTTCTTGGCAGACACTTACGAGAAGGTCAAAAGCACTCCCATGCGTGTATGCTAAATAGCATGCTAGCGCTAGTAAGCCACAGACTATATAAAAGATAATTTTCAGGTCTAAAAAGTGAAGCCAATGTGGAATTGCCTTAAAACTGCATTCTTTCTCTCCTGGCGAACACAAGGTGTCTTCTGTGGTGGCAATAAAAGTCCAGTTGAATCAAACTCTAACCTGGCTCACTTGCTTTATGATCTTAGCAAAAACCTAACATCAAAAATCTCAATAAATGCTTTGTTGATAAGATTATGGTCTCATTTACTAGCTTCAAGTGAACTGAATACAATATGGTGTTTATTTCATAAATTATGATTCCTATTATGTGAAAATAGAACAGTAAAGCAAGGTATGGTTTTGGGTCAGTGTACTGGGCTTAAGTCACTCCAGTCAGGCAGCTCACATGCTTAGGTGTCTTTTTTCTTCTTTTCTTGTCTGATTTCTATTTTCTACATGCTAAGATGGCAGTGGCAATCAGCTTGAAAAACAAAATTTCTACAGAAAAAATAGGAACTTCACAACAAGATCACTGTGGCTTCAACTTTTTACGAGCAGTTTATGCTAGCAGACAGTTAGCTTTGCGCTTCACAAAGATAGCTTTAGCTTTGTCTGCTGAATATACTAAATATTTGCTGAAAATTTACAATAGGGACCCACTCTTTAGTATAATGGTACCAATGGTTCACCTTTTACTAACAGTTTATGCTAGCAGACAATTAGCTTTGCACTTCACAAAGATAGCTTTAGCTTTGTCTGGACCTAACAAAACGCCCAACAGTATCACACTACTTATTTTATCAGTGTTATATTTTGCTTGCTAAATGATTACAAATAAATAAATGTAAATATGATAAGTGGTTGTGTAAAACTGAAGTTAACTAATGCTAATTATCAATTTCTAAAGAAAATCTTTCTTACAGATATGGAAGGTACTCTACTTCATTTACAACTGAAGACATTTTCTCAACTTTATACTTAAAAACTGAGTGTCATTTATATAGCATTTCAAGTGTTAATAAGAACCACAAAATTTTAATTTTTACATGTATTTTGAATCAGAATTGCTGAATATTTTGACTGCAGTAAGCATTAGCACCTTCCATCATTTAATCAGTCCAATTAAATTGTTAGGGGTCATTAAGTTTAAAGTTTGCACAGCACTCCTAGCCTTTATAACGAGATAAATGTTGACTTTTTTTGTTGCACAGTCCTATCTCTGATAAAAGCATCAGGGGGGAGCACAACTCAATTTATAAGGGGTAACATTTCATCTTTGAACACTTCACTGAGTGGGTATGTAACAGGACGCTATAATCCATCAATAAAACTGTATTGATATTGTCGAATGTTAATATGTCATCCATAAACCCTTGGGCCCTCTTGTCACCAGGACACAGTCTGCTCAGCAACTCATACTGCCTCATGGTGTTGTTGAAGATCGACCCAGGTCTCCCACTGAACGGCTGCCGCTGTAAAATGTTGCATGCCGTGACAGAGCGGAGCATTAATCAAAGTTGATTTGAAGTGCGAGAGCGCAAGTGCCTTTTTTGTTGCTGGAGAAGTGTTTAGCACAACAGTGCTGTGTACAATGGGGTCCCACTCTTCAGTGTAATGGTACCAAAAGGAGGTCATAAATAATGGATTCAAGATCACTTACACCTCATGAAGCAGGCTATGGCATTCAAAGGGATCATGTTTTGCTGCTCAAATTATGGATTTAGCTCTTTTGGCTGCAATTGTAAAGGAAAACAAGACCTCTCCAAGAGGACTCTGAAACAGTTTAATGTGGTGCAAAACATGACGGAAAAACAACAGTTTATACACTGCCACTAAATGATGACAGAGACTGGCTGGAAAAAGCAGATTATTTTTGCTTTCTGGTGGGATGTTTTGATTTAAAATTCTCCTGGAATATGTCTCATCTTCAACTTTAGTTAACTTGAAAAAAAAACCCAAGATAAAACTTGAGATTTTTAAATTAAATCTTGCTTGTGTTAAGTAAAGATTTGCAGATGCAAACAGATACTGCACCTTCCAACCGTTTTGTTCTATCGCCTTTCCACTTCACGTAACTTGTAACAATTCTCTGAATCTCTCAACAGCTGGACATGATTACATTTTTAATGCATTTGAAATGTAACCGTCCACTATCACACCACATTTAATTAAAGATATATGAGTATTTATTCAGTTTTTCTTTGACTGTCACATTGAGCTGTTTGCATACTAGAATTGGAGAGGTCTTCTTGCAATAATCTGCCCACATACATGTAGCAGCTCGCTGTTATTATCTTTAGATGATAGCAAATAATGTGATAACCCCTTGTTGTAAGTTTTTGTCCTTGCATCAGTGCTGCACCTGACTCTATGCTGCCCCTCAGTGGCAAAACAGTGAAACAGTCCTACAAAGGACAAACTCGTGAACAAAGTCTCACCTCCAGATGCTGAGCCAAAGTTTGATATTTCACCAGAAAATACGAGGATAAGAATCCCAATAATTTCCAATGTGCCAATGCAGCTGGAGATAAATACAGAAGAGAGAGGAGATGATCAGATCTCACTCCATATCTTAATGGGATCCTCTCACGAGCCATTCCGATTAATGACCAATCTCACAATTATGGAAATCAGAGATTGGTCACTAACAGTGAGAACTTGAAGTTGCTCACACAAACAGCAACAGTGTCACATTGCAGAGAGCGCTAATTGGCCACTACTTTTCATGTAATTGCGGCAACCAGGGTCACCTCCTCTGCTAACCTCTCCTTTAAGTATTGTTTTTCAGCACACAAACAGTTAATGGAGCAATTAAGATGGTTCTCACAAGTACCACTTCTGGGGACCATTTGGCAAGAAAGAGGTAGAGAGAAGCGGACTGGTGACTGCTCGGTCAATCACGCTGGGTGCACGAGTCCTAGGCGAAATAGAGCGAGGTGCAAGACGTGCAAGAACACTCCCACACTGGTGTGACTGGTCACCGATGAAGCAAACATTGTGTAGGAGCAAATTTCTGGAGTTTTTAAGAATTCACAAAATATATCAGTTTACTTGTGCTGTCGGCAAAAACATCAAAACTGCCTGTTATGCAGGTCTTCTTTGTCATACCAAACAGCGCACCAGGGCATGTGGCTTTGGGTGCCAGGGTGGTGGCAGCTGATCCTTTGGGTCTTTAAGGTAGCAGCCTCTGTGGATCAAGCTTGTTCCTATTTGCCTAATAGACAAATAGGTCAGGTCAGCGCCTTAGGAGTTTTTGTCACATTCTTGTCCCTGAACAATTTTTGCGTTGTGGCACATCTATGGGGAAGAGCCAGCCGCGTTCAGGGACACCAGGATGCCGGCAAACACATGATCAATATTATTCATTTCACATGTCAGTGGTTTTAATATTGGGACTAATTGTTGTACACAGCACTCAACAGCAGCTAATGAGAGGGAAAAAAACAGTCACACACAGTCTTTCACTTTAACATGCAAGGATAACTTCCCCCAGTTCATTACAATACAAAACCTTTTTACTTTTTATTACCCATTTGTATTTTTGACAGCATTTATCTGTGTTTGTGTTGGAGCAGATACAATAAAGTGTTACAGTCACAGTCATCAGTATGTTTAAGCAGCATCCAGGGAATAAAACACTGTAACAAAAAAGAAACTGATAATTTGGTCTCAATTGAAAGTAACGCTTGGTACTTTCCTGCTAAAAAAAATTGGTAATAAAAAAAAATGTTTATAACTCTTTCCTGTATTTAACATTGTTGCTTTATTTTCCTTTCAGTAAAACATTTTCTGCTGTTGTACCACACCGGACATTGAACTAAGCCTACAGTCTGCACAGAGAAAAAAAACCCCAAACTCCCAAAACCGATCTCACCTGTCCAGAAACTGCAGTTTCATTTAAACTGATATTGCTGTTCAAGTCTCAAAGGGACATAATATGAATGCCACCTATTTTTAATCCCTGGAGAATGAAGAAGAGGGGGGAGGAAAGTTTTCATCTCTTCATCTAACCCTTCTACCACAGACTTTGCCCACCTTCTATGACTAAGTTATGCCCTGTCATGTAGTCAGAGGCATCAGATGCCAAGTAGACCACTGCAGCTTGCAGGTCTGTCACTTGAGCCAGTCTACCAGCAGGAATATCTGACAGCCAGCGCTGCACCAGAGGCCTCAGACTCTCCGAGTGGATGAGAGGGGTGTCAACAATCCCCCTGAAAAGAGAAGCAGACAAAGTGAGAGAGCGAAAGAGGAGGGAAAAGCACACACACACAGACACACACAATGAAATCAGAAGACATCACAGTTCAGAGCCAGGAGTGACAGCGTTGTTTCAGAGCCACTACTTTGGTGACAAAAATAAACCCAATTATCCTTTGCAGAAAGGGCATGGCATGGCATCTCTGATGATATTTACTGTGGGACGGGTGGCACTTTAATGACTGGCACATCTCTGGAAGAGCCCATGGGTACGAGGGGACGTGTGGTATAATTTGCACATAGCCTTTGGTTAAATACTTATTATATTTCCCCATTGAAATGTGCTACTTTGATGCCGAGACAGTATTTAGGCGAAGTTTATCAGAAAACCGCTGCTTTTAGTTTGCTGGTTGCACACTGGCATCTAATAGCGCCGTGTCACAACAAATGCCATTCTCTCCACTCCTCTACAGTCAAATATCACAGAGCTTACATTTGAATAAATATGTCAACATGCCCGCCTGCGCCTAATACGAGACGACTTCTGACTTTCCCCACAATCGCTGTGACAGTGACTAAAAGCCATGAGGCCTGAATCATTGTTCGATGTATCCTGGTGCCTTGATATGGAATTCCAACATTTGGCTAAATTAGCACTTCCAAGGAGCGTGTGACACCTTGGTTAACATATTCCACCTCAATTATATTTCTCTTCAGCGGCCCTGTTATCTGGAACCTTTCCTGGCAATCAGAGGTACTGTTTTCCCTCAGCCAATTTTCTAGATAATGCAGCTTATCACCGCTGCGGCTAAAGTTGCCAATGGAATCAGGCTCCAGTCAACCTCGTGAGCGCTAATTGTGTCCCTTTTTTATGCATATTTACCGACTGTCACTTCAAAGAAATCAGCGGCCCATTGAGACACCCGGTTAGCGAGGGTGGGGGGGGAAGCGAATTGCTTCTTTGCAAATTAAAATTAGCAAACAAGCTGCCGATAAATAAAGCTGAGCGTGGCGCGTGTGTGAGGGCTTTGTTCTGGGGCTGTGACTGGGCCCGGCTCGCCCGGTGCCACCGGACGGATTTGCTCAGGGATGGCTGGGGCTAAGAGATGCTTCACTTAACACCCCCCCGCCCCCTCAACCACCACCCCTACCTCCCCTCCCGACACACATTCAAACAGCCCCCTTCCTGTGTTCTCCTCCTTTTTCTTCCTACTGCTCAGCTTCACAGACAAATAGATACAAACAAGGGCGCTATTGTTGCACCGACACTTGGAGTGAGGTTGCAAATTTGATTCCCTAATTGAACAGAACAATTAGAGCAAGTGTTTGGTTGATTCATCCCTCAAGACGTCATCTAATTAAGCACTGATGCATTGTTTGAGGACTTAAATTAGTGCATCCCCCTCAAACGGGAGCTCTTCATATGAAAGCAAAACGGCGCTAATCACTGCCTCCTTTCGCAGCTTGCTATAATCAAAAGGTGGGCCACTGTGTTTTGGAGGAAGACGAGGAAGGCCAAAAATAGACAGTACTTACGGCGAGATGCAGTTGACGCGCACTCCTCTGTCGGCCCATTCAGTGCCCAGAGTCTGAGTCAGTTTGACCACACCAGCCTTGGATGTGTTGTATGAAAGCTGCTTCTGAGGATGGGGGACTGGACAGTGAAGGGTGGAAAGAAAATGAGTTACTGAAAAAAGTCACTGCTGTCCATTTCGGGAAGTGGAACGTGCCATTTAAGAAGGCAACAATTACAGCATCATTAATAGTGGTATGCACTTTTCACATTCTTATTAAAGCCTCTTGTTGTTTTATCATTTGCCTTAACTGAAGAGTTTCCTTCTTACAGAGGGCCAATAGCTTCTACGGTGCACATTCCAGTTCCTGTGGTTTCTTGTGCACACTACATAAAAGCTCTTCCATTAGCTGCTGGGGACTCTGTGGATGATGCTAGGTAAAATTAATTGCTTATAATGTCCAGTTATGCTCTGTCCTCAGCAACAAAGGGAGGGAGCCATTTGTTTGCCTTGACCATCACAGATGCTGCACACTGCATGGGATGCCGGGACAGGGGCTCATTTTCTCCTGGTTGATTAATCATCACAAGGAAGGCTCCAAGTTACATACAACTTTAGTAGTTAACCTCATCACCCGCCGATCTGACTGCCAAATGGCTTCAGTGTGAGACCGGGGATGATAAATACCAGCCAGCTGCGGAGAGGCAGAGAGTGGTCCTGAGGAGAAAAGGGCTGGAGCATCCTGCATGCAATTTAGGGATGTTGGAAAAAAGAAGACAAAGAGGAATACAATTTGCAGTGTAGGGGTAAAAGCTGGGATGTGTTGAAGAAATAACAAGTAAAGGGTGGGACAGGAGGATGGTAGCCATGAGCAGGGTTCAGCGACGAGCTTGCAGAGGAAGGTATGGTTGGGTTGGGCTGGGCTGGATAAGGGTAGGCTGGGACCTCAGAGGAGCAGGCGAGGATGAGCCGAGCCCAGGGCTTACACGCAGATTGAAGGTGAAATCCGACTTATCAGGACAGGAAACACAGCTCAAAATGCCTAACAGCACTAATCCTTGCTCAAGACCTGATGATACGGCCGCAAAATACCATTCAGAAAATGCCTTCATCCTTTAAATAAACCTGCATTGATGTTTTTCGCCGTCTTAAAGAGCAGTAATCCCCAGAGAAGCGAAAAAGAAGTAGAAGGAGAGCATTTTCCAAAGCCCTCTTTAACATTCACCCTACTTATTGCCCGTTGCAAGTGGGAGAAAACATGCTCTTTATCAGGCACGCCTTTTAAATTTTGAATTCTTCTGAGCAGATAAGGAGTTCAAATGATGTACTCTTTTCCCAGCTGCTGTTGTTATGTCCATTTCTATGCAGGGCAGATCTGCAGGTATGAGTGTGAGAGTCACAAATCCCTCAAGTAAGGTCAAAACCAAAAAAGAAAAGAAAAAAAAAAAATCAAGATAGATATTTCCTGTCCGGGTGTCTTTGAGCTGCTGGCCGTCATTCAGAAAAAAATAGTTGTTGATGTTCAGAGAGTGTCTGTGTGTGTGTGTCGAGGGGGTGTTTGCAGGCCCACGAGCACATTCCATTCAGCAGATGGACAAAAAGCTGTCATTGTGCATTTTAATTGGACATTTACGGCTGCTTTTTGGTCGTCCACTTGGCTAGAACAGGTCCCATCTGATTACACATTATGACAATATTATAACAGATGTCCAGACCAATAAAGTAAATTCCTGAAGGACTGAGCGTAATGCGAGTAATTGATCATTTTCTTTATGCCGGCCTCTATTTACCAGCATGTTCCTGTTTTACAGATTGCCCCTGCAGTCGGGACTGGGGTCCATATGGCACGGCGCTTTACTGGCGATTTGACTATACTGCTGATGAAGTGTTGCAGTTCCTCTGGAGAAACCTGTTGGAGGAGGAACATTACACCGGTGCAGCGAATTACAAGGCTTTTACTAGGCTCCCACTAAACTCTAAAAGTGTCTTCCGCTGTTCAAACAAGGCCGTTGGCACAGGCTGGGGTTTTGCCGCGGCACAGGAACCCTCCCCTCCCAAGTTGGACCTCAGGTTGCCTTCCACATCCTCCAGACAGCTCCGCGGAGAGGGGATGTTTATTATGATGCAAAAATGCCTCGGCGAGATGCAATCACAACACTGCTACTGTATGCAGGGGTGGATGCATCTCTATAGAACTGTTTAACTGGGCTAAAAGTTGCCTAATCCTGTTTTAAAAGTGAAGGCTCACCTTAAGTTTCTCATAAACGAAGAAAACTGCTAAAAAAAAAGACTTTGTTTGAAGATGAAAATCTAATGCGATGTGCACTCACCCACATAGCTGTACAGCACAAATGTATTTAACTCTCCCTTCCTCCCCCTCCTTCACTCTGCCCAACTCTCCACGCCAAATGGAGAGATTAAAAGCAGACATGGAGGGGCTCCAGAGAGAAAGTGGGGAAATAGAATCATCACTCACCTATTAGACTGGCCATGGAAGCTGTGTTGATAATCTTGCCGTACCCTTGCTTCAACATCACTCGACCTGCTGCCTAAGGCAAGGATTCGGAGGGGCGAGAGACACGTTAAACACCTTATTATTAAGGCCCTGATATGCCATGCCCAAAGCTGAGCACAGATCAACACAAAAACATGCAGTTTATCGTCGGAGACGGGAAAACGTTTGGTGTGGATTTGAAAGCGGCACAAAAAAAAGGGTGGGCGTGGGGGGGTTGTAGGTTGTACATATAGATGTCTCGCAGCAGCTCGATAATTTAGGACTAAATTTAGTTTCTACAAAGGAGCTCAAGCTGGTTGGACCATTAATTAGGTCACAGTC
>NW_024582606.1:566164-588214 GCF_018398535.1 Haplochromis burtoni
AGGAGGCATTATTAGAATAAAGGTTAACCAACAAACAACTGACTGCAACACGAAAACATCTGAAACTCACCTGCTCTACTCGGGGGTCATTAGACACAAACTGGTTGAACTCGCGAAGGGCCAGTCCATTGCTATCTGTGGTTTCATTAAGATAAACCCTGGCTTTGAACAGCGAGTTATCGATACATATGACCCCTCGCAATCTGAGCATGTTGTTGTCCATGATAAATTTGTAGTAGTTGATGTAGTTGTTTTTGTCTGCATCGATGAAAACCATGTCGAACTGTTCACCGGCGGTGGCTAATTCCTGGAACAGAGACAACGTTATTACAAAACTGACCCCATGACCCACAGTTTGTTCACTTATTGACAAAAAGGGTCAGCGTTAGCCTTGGACTGTTCTGATTATGGAACGCATGTGACACGCAGTGAAGGCTAAGTGTTACCTAAATGTATTTTTAGTTTGCAAAACAGTTCATTGGACCTTCAAAAGGATCTAAAGTTGATCGATTTTTACTCACCTTTAGTGTCTCCATGGCATTTCCAGTCTTGACATTAATCTTTTTACCATGTGGAGACTTATCAAAAATGGGCTGAGCAAACTCTTTAAGGTATGGCTCCAACTCGCAGGCCACTAAGCACCCGTCCTCTGGTAGCGCTTCAGCCATCGACAGAGCTCCATAGCCAGTGAACATCCCGATCTCTAGGACCCTTTTCGCTTGACTCATGTGGATCAGCATCTTCAGCGTTTGACCTGCCAAAAACAGATCAGAGATCATGTTATCACAATATGACTAAACCAGTAAAAAAGAAAATGGTATGGTGTAAGCAGCACATGTATGAAAGCCCCACCTTCAACGTGTCCAGTGATACATTCCTTGGGAAGCTTGAACATAGTCTTGCCCTCCTTGTGCACTTGATCCCAGTCATGAGAAAAAGTCTTTCTACAATGGAGTGTAATCGAATATGTTAATACTTATTTCACACAGCAAATGCTTGCTGTGCTTTATGATTATAAGTGAGGACTTACTTAAAAAGTTCTGCAAGCTGTTCACTTTCCTGTGTGGTCATTTTCTCCAGGTAGTCATCCAGGCCACTGGCGATGTCCAGAGCCTTCTGCAAGTGGCTTGTCAACTCTTCTGGAACATTCCCACAGGATGCAGCTATGTCCTGGGCTTTAGTTAAAAGGTCCACAATGACTTCCACTGGGGTGTCAGGAACTGGGGAGGATGTCATATGTAATGTTACTTAATGATGTCTCCATTCTAGTTTTATTGTCATTTCCTGCTCCAGTAAAATGATGCATCTCAGAAACTCTGAGTCGATGTTTAATATCAAGTAAATTATTCAGCTGGTTTTAAGAATATCAGAAAATTGAGGTAATGACTAATATGCATTATTCATGCATTATCCTTACAGAAACGTTTTTTTTTTCACTTTCAGCATTTTGTGTTAGAAAAATAATAAATATAACTAAAGAAAAATCAGATAGATCAGAAATACTTTATTGATCTCCAAAAATCTGCAAATTATAGAAAGCATTATATTGTGTATACTTACTGCACAGTAAAGTCAATAAATTGAATAGTTTTTAGTGCTAAGTCACAGTTTCTTGCCTATAATGAGTCAGCTGATATCTGCACTCATCAGCCACTTTGGTAAGAACACCTGTTCAACTGCTTATTAATGCAGATATCTAATGAGCCAATTATAGGACAGCACCTCAGTGCATTAGGGCATGTAGACATGGTCAAGATGATGAAGAACATTTGAATGGGGAAGAAAGGTGAACATGGCATGGTTGCTGATTCCAGACGGGCTGATTTGAGTATCTTAAAAACTGCAGATCTGCTGGGATTTTTCTCACACAGCCAACTGTGGGGTTCACAGACAAGGCGCAGGAAAAGAGAAAACATCTGGTGAGCAGCAGTTCTCTGAGAGAAAATCTCTTGTTAATGTCAGAGGTCAGATGAGAATGACCAGACTGCTCAAAGTGGACACTAACTCAAACAACCACTTGTTTACAACTAAGGCATGCAGAAGAGCATCTCTGAGTGGGATGCGCTGTAACGGATGCAAATCTATCATATTAATATGAACCAAAAAGTGTGACTGATGTTTCCAGCTGTTGTTCAATCTATGCCAATAAGAATGAAGGCAGTTCTCAGGGGAAAAGCATGCCCCACAATAATCCTAATAAAGTGTCGCCTGTGTGTCTAAAGAACTACCTGAATTATTCAAATTATTAAAAAGTTTTAACAGGGACCTCCCAATAAAAGCAAGCAGTTTACTTAAACCTAAAGCACTCTACTGGAAATAAGTACTTTCACTTTTATATTTTAATATTGCACGTGTTAATATTTCAGGAAAATATTCCACCTTTTATTCAACTGCCTTATGCACATAAAGAGAATTAAAATTGTGCATATGACACCAGCACACTAACGCATTATAGCGTAGTTTAATACACAAGTAATACAAATATGCACCGTTTATAGAACTGTTCTGCCATATATACGTTGTTCACGTGTCTGTGTTAATATATCTTTTAAAATCCAA
Source organism: Haplochromis burtoni (assembly GCF_018398535.1). Lineage (NCBI taxonomy): Eukaryota > Metazoa > Chordata > Actinopteri > Cichliformes > Cichlidae > Haplochromis > Haplochromis burtoni. Next base: position 568,724 of record NW_024582606.1, read on the forward strand.
AAACTTAACAGTACCGTTGAGACTTGAGATATCGATTTATCAGAACGGGAGTAAAAAAAATGGCAATAGTCTTACCTTTTTCGGTTGACATGCTTCCGTTTTATGGGCGTGACGCTTTTACCGAGTAGAGGACGCTAATCTGTACCTGCGGAGGTAACTGCAGTTTCAGTTATATCACCAAAACTAGCTAATTGTTAGGTAAGGCGGAGAGACTGGCTTACACAACAACGACTCTTCATTATTCAACTGGTTCTGGCACGTGACAGCGGCTCCTGCCTGCCTCCGACCAGTGTCTGAACGCTGGTTATCAAACAGCTTTCCCAGCTCAGGGTGTCACTCTTTCTGAGAAGAAGCTGGGTAGTGAGTGGGTGGGTGGAAAAGGGGGGGCCGTCAGTGAGCCAGTTTGTGGGAGGGCCTGAAATGTCTGAAGTTCCTGAAATAATTTTGGCTATTTACGGCTGAACCCCGCAAGGGAAATTACTTCCTTACAGCTGCAGCAAAAATAATACAAATTGTGTAATCTACAATAAAAAAAGCATTGTAAAAAGTACCACAGGACCATACTGAATGCCTTATTATGTGGAATTCTATATGGAAGCGTTATAAAATAAGCTAATACCTTACAATACTAAGTTTAAAGCACTTTAAAACAGCTACATCAGATACAGAAAAGTGAATAAATACATTGAAAACTATTTTTTTAAAAAGTTGATACAAAAACAACATTAAATGCAGCTATACCACAATGACAACAAACAGTCACAATGTCATAAAAACAAATAAGATCAATGTTTTGCACTGGGTCGAATGCAAGGGAGTTTAAGTTTGCTTTTAAGTGTTGGTGATTGTCTAATGTGCAGATAAAGCAGATATAGTGAAAAAAGCAATGTCCCTAAAACTTAAGTAACTCTACACTTAAGAGTACCTATGTTAGCTTACACTAATGCAGAAAGTGGTTTTGAAACACATCCATGATTTTTTTCCCGTGGTCTTTAGCCCGAGGTAAACCAGGTGCTGTGTTTCTGAGAACTGTCTGCAGTTTGTCAGATCATCACCTGGGGAGGGTGTGGCACCTTTGAAATGCAATTAAAAAGCCTCACTAGTTTTTTTCGCTCTAGATTTGCTCCGTTAGCTCAAACATGAGAAATATTTAAGCCGTTTGAAAAATAAAAGATGAGTTGTCAAGATCAGCCTTTACACAAAGTCTTTTACACATTTCAACCACTTGACACAAGTGATGATATAAGGCCGACATATGTTCCTCTTCTAGGTTTCGTAACGTTCCACTCTGTTACAGCAGCAGTGCAAATAATGCTTATATGCTTATAATGTTTAAAAGGAAAGAAACTGTATTGATAAAGTTTATCTTCAAGGATCTGACTACAAGTGCAACAAGTTAAGCCCTGGTGAAGTGAGTTTAGGTTAAGTGCAGTGTAAATGTTGGGGGCCACACTGTGAACACACATTCTGGCTTTCATTAGCTGGCTTGTAAAAAATGTAAAACCCTAGTCAGAGATAAGGCATATAAAGATTTTCTTTTTGCATATTTGCCACACATGTTACAGATCATCAAACGACTTTTTATAATAGACAAAAAATAACATGATTAAATACTAAAGTTTTATTTATTAAGGGGGAAAAAGCTATCCAAACCTACCTGACTGTATGAAAGAGCACCCTGTAATCAACCATTAGTGATACCTGGCGCAGAGTCTTGCACATTGGATGACTGTTTTAAACGAGAATGGTGTGTTTAAGGTCACACCAAAGCATCTCAATTTGAATTTAGACCTCATTGCATGAACTGAATCTCCTTCAGGACTTTCTGGTAGAGAGCAGAATTAATGGCTCCGTCAATTACAGCAAGTTGATAAAGTCCTGAAGCTGCAAATCAGCCCCAGACCACTTTTTCCCCACAATATTTGTCATCAGGATGCTTTTAAGATGTATTTATATTTGGTTATAAGCTTTTGCTAATACTCTAGTACAATGCTGAAATTGCAAGTATACATCCGTAGATTATAAAAGTTATCAGGCTTTTTTATCATCACCAATACCCGTCCAATCAGTGAAACTGATGGGTTTTTTTCCCTAATCTGGTGACAAACTAAGGCGATTTCTACATATCCTTTACTAGACAATACAGCAGTAACCTGTAGTGTTTAAATGTATGCACTCTAACTGTATGCAGATGTAAATAAAGTTGCGCTTTGCATTTAGCTACCACAACAGAAGAGGAGCAAATATAAATGCAAAGAGCAAAGTGGCATGTAATAATTTGAAACGAAACTTTTCAAACAGCTCAAAATATCATCAAACAAAGTGTTTGTGTGCAGGTTGTTAAACAGTGTATCTGTGAGCTAAATGTACAGCTGCTGTAGTTCCCACTAAGTGGAAAAAATGTTATTGTGTGGCCCCCGACAGAAGGAGAAAGATATAAGATGGGTACAGGACAGAAGAGGAAGAAGTGAGATCATTTTCAAAGGTAAGGACTGCTCAGCAAGAGGAATAAAATAATCTGTAAACGTAAATCCTACTTATAACATTCTAAGTAATTTCAAACCTTTTTTAACCAGATATCAGATCGATTCATGATGTATTGCCAAATTATGTTTTTGTGAAGGGTTTTGCGAAACAAACAGAAGTATACGGATGTCGTGTTGTTCAAAGGTTGCATGAAAATGCTATACAAAGCAGTTTAGTACACTTCATTGACCATGAACACGCCAGTGTCATTTTAGGTCAATGTTCATGGTCAGTGTTCAGTTACATTAAGGGTAGCAGACATCTCCCCTTTTGCTTTATTTGGTTAGTCCACTTCCTTTTTCTGCAAGCTCTTCTTGTTCAGCTCATATTGTCACTAGATATTTTAGTACCTACTTTGAGTCTCACCTTGGGTCCGCCTTGGAGCTTTGTAACCAATGCCAAAGAAAGAAAATTACCATGTCAAGTGAAACCATTTCAATTCTGCAAAATAAAAATGAACTATATCTATTTAACCTCCTAGGACCTGCCATCCACATATGTGGACATCAAATTTTGGGTTATTTAGACCAAAATACTCAATTTTGCTCTACATGGGCCTGATATCCACTTACGAGGACGTTATACTGCCACTGTTCTATCAAAATTTTAAACAAATATCCTCATATGTGGCTCTTATTTTTCTTAAAAACAAAAATAAGGTTAAAAAAAATCTGGTAATTCTTTGTTTTTACATTCATCGGGCCCAAATATGCCCAAATATCAAAGACAAATTAAAAATGCATGTCGAGGAAGAGTTCGGGTCTTAGGTTAATAGCAATAAATAGTCTGGATTTAAAAGTCTGTTTTAAACAAATGTTATTCTATGGGCATAAAATTATATATTAGAACACAGAGCCCTGTCAGTCCTGTCAACAGACTAGAAACAGATCTCAACAGATCTCATTGCTAAACTTCTACTGTTGTCTTTCATACCTTGCAAGTTGCCCTGGGGCTGTGAAACTCTATGAACTCAGAGTCCATGGAACCTGTTTTGTAAAATGGCTTGGTTAGACAGTTAAAAATATGACATTTTAAAGAAAAAATAACCCATCTCTCTCTGCGATTAATCTTCCTGGACATAAAGCCAGGATTCTGGAGCTGTATTTACTGGAGCTAAAGACTATCTATTACTGTACTGGAGAATAAAGATGCAACAAGTTAAGGCTGAATTTGTTTTACAACATCTGTATAGCTTCAGTAACACTCATAAAAGATGTGTTGGTAGATAGTGATAAAGTCTTCAACAGTGTTGGTCAAGTTACTTGAAGAAAGTAATCAGTAACTAATTACCGATTACTTCCCCATAAAAATAATCCCGTTACTTTACTGATTACTTATTTTCAAAAGTAATTAACTACTTAGTTACTTAGTTACTTTTTATAAAAACGATTTGCAACCTGAATAGGTGATAAAGCGATAGATCTTTCAGCCCAATTCTACTTTTTCTGCATAATCCATCATACAAAATGTAATCAAATGGAAAAGTCTCTTTTTAAACTTGTTTTATCAGTTTTAATCTTTTAACTTTATGCATCAAGCAAAAATTAATTATATGCACCATTCTCTGACTTGAAGAAATTAGTTTAACATTTAAACCTATTTTCTGCACATTCCAGCACATAAAATAAAATATTTTTTGTGTTTACACTCACTCTTTCAAATAGATGCAAGTAAAACACAGCAGAAAATAAATAAAATCAAAGACTAGCGGTCCTGTTGCTCTATTTTCACCTGTAAAGCAGGAGTGGGGTAGGCGGAGGTTTACCCTGGTGCAGGTGTGCCGCGGTGAGTGGAAGAATCCGCGAGTTTCTCTGTGAGTTTCCCATTACGTCGTTGCGCACTCAGTGCTTGTTTAGGGGTTTTTTCGCTGTAAAAAGAAGTTTTCTTCCCACGCACAACGGACACTAATATTTTTGTCACTTTTTATGGAATCAAATTCAAAGTAAGGTCAGTACTTCCATGCTTTAAACGCTGCACGCTCATACTCTCTCCCATACTCGATATATTATCCATTGTTGATCTGCACACAGCTGTTGTCACGAACGTCGCACTCGCTTACGTCACTGTCATGAGACATTCTCGCAAAAAAATCACGGTTTTAGTAACGCAGTAACGCAGCGTTCCTACGGGAAAGTAACGGTAATCTAATTACCGTTTTTGCGATAGTAATCCCTTACTTTACTCGTTACTTAAAAAAAGTAATCAGATTACACGTTACTGCCCATCTCTGGTCTTCAACAGGTAGAGAAGAGTTCAGCAACAGAAGTTTCTCATGGAAAGTTCAACGTGAGGATGCCTCGGGCATTTCGTAAAAGCTTGAATTTGGCCTGCAGGTCTCAGTGCCTGCTTTAAAACTGATTTGTAAAGGAAACACTGAAGGAATTTAAAGGTTGGTCAGATAAAAGCAATAGACAAGTTAGAGGAAAAAAATGTAAGCCTCTCCAATGACCTTTCACCAGTTTCCAGAATCCAACTGAGCACCTGAGCTCCAAACACACAAATGAAAGAGCGCAGAAGCTGTTCTGCCCAACATTTCACTTAATGCTGCTTTGTCCTTTATTTGTCATCCGTTTATTATTCTAGGGTCTATACCTTATAATATTAAGTAACTTGAGGCAACTGTTGTTGTGATCTGTTGCTATATAAATGAAGGGTTCCAACACAAGGACGAGGGGACAGAAATGTTTTAAAAAACAAACATTTTTAACAGGTTTTAACAAAAACTTTGCTTTATAAATATGGGGCAGTCTGGGCCAGAGGTCAGCAATCTGCGGCTCGCCACATTTCTTTAGTCGCATGCAGCTTGCGAGCCATGGGTTAGGATTAGAGTTAACAGTAACCCTATTAATACATTTACTACATGTGTTCATTTATCCTCTTCCGTTTATATCTGCCACCCTTCCCCATTACCTGCGTGTCCTTCTCTTTATCTCCTCTTGTCTGGTAGGAGGAGCTAAAATGGCTCTTTTTCATGTTGTGGTTTGCCAACATCAGATCTGGGCAGTGACCTACCAGACCTTCATGTAGAAAAACTGAGACGTGCTGCTGTAATTGCATTTCTTTACGTAATATTAAGATATGTCAAGGATTGAATGTGTAAATTTCTTTATGCTGACAGAAAGTGTAGTTTCACTTGTCAGGCAAACTTAAGATCAACGTGGGCTTGACACCCCTGATATAAATAAAACTGAACTGAATTGAAAAATCAACCTAAGACTGAAAATGTAAAAGCTTAAGATACCTTAACAAAACAAATTTGTGTTTTGTTATACTTTTTTACTATTTTATTTTATTTTCACTTGTTAAATACAGAACAGACTTGACTGGGGAAAAGAAAGGGGAGAAAGAAAGAGCGGGGAAGAGGGAGGGGATAAAGGGCAAAAAACAAAAACCAACAAAATAAGCAGACAAAAAATACATGATATCAATCACCTGGATCACCTGTTGAGAAAGAAAAAAGAGAAAACAAGCAGAAGAAGAAAAAAAGAGCAACATAATAAACAACATCACGATGATCTATGGGAATGTAACAGTAAATACTAAATATTAAACATTATTGTGCAGCACGTAGATCGACAGCGCACAGTGTGCTTTGAGGTAGGAGCCAAAAAGGGTGTAGTTTGTGGGTGTGAGCACCCGTGTGTACACCTGTGAGCATGGACGCGCTTGTTTTAAAAGGTTCCTTCATGTAATGATCTGCTAGAGGGTGTGGGGGGGCCACAGCCCCGTCCTCCAGGGCATGAAGCAGGTATGGAGGAGATCAAAACTCCAGACATCCAGAGGCCCCCAGAACACAAGAGACCAAGGAAGACCAACAGAGGGGCAGCCGCCCACTGTCCCAGAAAGAGCTGAGGAGAGTCCCAGATGAGGGCTCACTCAGCAGCTGCGGAGCAGAAGCCAGGGGGGTTGCAGTGACGCGCCCACGAGCTCCGCCGGCAGCCAGCTGTGCCAGAGTGACCGAGCCCCAGGCCGAGAGGCCGGGGGCACCCCACCTCAGAAGTGGCCGGAGCGAGCCCCAGGCTTCAGGCCCCGACAAGCAGCCACCAAGGAGTGAGCCGGTGTGTACCTGGACGCCCATCCCCGGACACAAAGACCCACAACGCACCGATGTCTGAGGGTCTGCCACTGGCAGGGGAAGTGGGGGGAGATAGGCCTCCAAACCTTGGAGGGCCTGAGATGTCCCCAGAGAGGTGGCGTCTGATACCCAACCTGACATATAGACACAGACATACAGGCACACACAGATACAAACATCCATTCCCACCCTCATGCTCTCATATGCACTTACTCCACACTCAACCAACGTGGAGACAGACATAAAGAGACCTGTACACACAATCACACTCCCCAAGCGTACTCTAAGCCCCAGGTCTAGGTACCCTTGCTACCCAGACCCAGGTGGTGTTACCCTTTTCCCTGGGGTGGGGAGAAGCAGACCGCCCCGACTCCGCAGCAGCAGGGAGGCCCCACATTCCAGACCCCAGTCGGACGGCCAACTCCTCCTCCTAGCCCCCCCGCTCCAGCAGGCCGCAGAGAACGGGGGTGTGTGAAGACTCCAAACCTCCCTCCACCCGCTCATTGTAGTGTTGATGCATGTGTGTTCTAAGGTGCATTTAAAACCCAGGAGGGCATGGAGCTACCTGCCAGAGAGCAGCAGGTAAGCGCATGTCCCTCCTGTAGCCCTCAATGTCTACGTGTATTTAAAATTGAGAGGTGGGCAACGACGCCAGGGGTGAGGTGTACACCCTGATGGTACTTTGGATCCGTGTAGCGTGCCCACCCCCAAGATCCTATATGTATGTGTAATGAGAGTGTGAGTAATGTGAATGTCTAAGTTGTGGGATAAAATTGAGGCAGAGGCAGCCAGAAGGGGACAGAGGGGGGGGATAGCCTCCCTGCACCCTGGTGACACTACCTTCTACCCAAGGCCCTGCATGTGTGGGTGATTGTGGTGGAGCGGGAAGAGGGAGGCAGCTGGAGATGGGGAGGGAAGGAAGGGAGGGGCAAGTGACCCCTCCCTGGGGCCAGCTCCCCCGCTGACCCCAGTAGGCACCCCATACACCCACCGCCCACAACCCCGGCAACACACCAACCAGGACCCAAGCCCCCGAGGCCCAGCCAGGGCCCCAGCCCAGAGACACCCCCAGAACCTCACGCCCGTCCCGGACCCACCCAGGGGCAGCCAGGCTACCAGGTCAGTAACCCACGTCCGTCAGCACAGACCCTCCCCTAGCCCCGCTGCACGCAGCCACGAGGAAACTGTCACCTGAGAGCCAACAGAGCCCTTAATAGGCCATGACCGCTACCCCGGGTTGAGCCCTCCAAGGAAGATGCTCCTGGGGAACCCCCGACGCCCTAAGCCTGTCCCTACCCCCACACCAATCACAACAGTGAAGGCGGGACCAAACTATGACCCCCCACCCCCACTAGGTGATGGAGCTGATCAAAGGAGCCCAGAGCAATTGATCTGATGTGGTGGCAGAGGCTGTATCAAGACTAATGTAATCTAATAGATAATTTCTATATTGGTTAGAATTAAGATTATTTTTATTTTTCCAGTTCATGAGGACTGTTTTCTTGGCTATGCATAGGGCAGTGAAAACCATATGGGCTATATTCTTTTCTGAAGTGACATTATCTAAGCTGCCCAACAAACACACTAAGGGGGAAGTTGGAATGTTACATTTGCAGTGTGAGCAGTTGTTGGTAGACGTAAAGCCCATCTTGAACATCCGATGACCTGTATAGTGCACTCTATGTAATATTTTGTATTGAATTAATTGAAGACTGGGATTTCTAATTAGATGAAAGGTTTTTAAGCAAATCTGAGACCAGAAGTTTAGGTCTAAGTTAACTGATAAATCCGCTTCCCATTTTGCAATAGGAAGTGATATTGATTCATCTGTTTTAGAAAGCATTCTGTATATTTTGGATAGTAATTTGGGGGTTTTAAGAGTAAGAAATTGAACCACACTTGGTGGTGTTTGTAGTTCAACTTGACCCGGTTTAAATTTCTTTTTTACTATGGATTTAATTTGTTGATATTCTAAAAATCTTTTCTTGTTGATCCCATATTGTGTAACTAGTCTGTCAAATGAAATAAATTCTGTTCCTTCTAGTATATGTTCTAAATATTTGATTCCTTTACCACTCCAATCTGAAAAGTTTATCATATTATTGTTTTGTAATATGTCAGGGTTGTTCCAGATAGGTGTACGTTTGCATGGGATTAATGAAGACGCCGTCAATTTTAGAAACTCCCACCATGCTGTCAGAGAAGAGCTGATGTTGATGCTTTTAAAGCATTCATGTCGTTGGATGTTTGAGCTGATAAATGGTAGGTCTGAGATCTCTAGATTATTGCAAAGTGCTTGTTCTACATCTAGCCAAGGTTCATCTAAGAGGGTATGTTTTAGCCATCCTGAGATAAACTGAAGCCTGTTGGCTAAGAAGTAGTGCTGAAAGTTAGGCAGTTCTAGTCCTCCTTTATCCTTGGTCTTTTGTAGTGTTTTTAAGCTTATACGTGGGGGTTTATTTTTCCAAAGGAATTTGGACATACATGAATCTAGAGATCTGAACCAATCTTGTGGCGGTTTAGTTGGGATCATTGAGAATAAATAATTTATTTTTGGTAAGACCATCATTAGCGCACCCGTGTCCCATGAACTGAAAACACTCACATAAGACGCAGACCTTCACAATAAAACAGGAACTTACACATGAAAGGACACAAACTAAGAAACGCGGACTAGATACAGGAACACACGGGCAGAACAGAGTAAACACTAAACGAGGAAGAACAGAACCAAAATCACAAAAAAGAAAACACAAAACGCTGGGTAAAGGACCCAGGATCATGACACATCATTTTTATAGCGGCAACCCTTCCCATGAGTGATATGGGTAGACATTTCCATCTAGCCAGATCATCTTCTACCTTCTTTAAAAGTGGGATATGGTTTAATTTAGTTAGATCTGCAAGCTTGGGAGAAACATTAATACCTAAATATTTTATATTTCCCGATTGCAGTGGTGTAGAAGAGGAATTATGGAAGGAGCAATTAATCGGTAGGACTGTAGATTTTGACCAGTTAATTGAGTAATCTGATATTCTTGCAAAAGAGTTTATCAATTCAATCACCCCAGAGATATTGGTTTGTGAGATTTTGGAGAAAAAGTAACACATCATCGCATAAAGGCTGATTTTATGTTCCACGTTCTTGCATTTTATGCCCTTAATTACTGAATTCTGTCTAATTGCTGCTGCTAGTGGTTCAATAAAAATTGCAAACAGTGAAGGGGAGAGTGGGCATCCCTGCCTGGTGCCCCTCAGAGACAGAAGCTGGAGGATGTCTGGTCATTTGTTCTGAACACAAGCTGTTGGGGAATTATATATATTTTTAACCAGTTATATGAAAGAGGATCCAAAACCAAATTTGTGTAAAGTTGCAAATAGAAATTTCCAGTTAACTCTGTCAAATGCTTTTTCTGCTCTAAAGAAATATTGTAGTTTCTAGTTTTTACTGTATGAGTAGTCTATCAAATTAAGTAATCTACGTGTATTTGTTGATGAGTGCCTACCTTTTATGAAACCAGTTTGGTCAGGATGAATTAAGAGGGGGGTTATTTTCTCCAGTCTCTTTGAGAGAGCTTTGCAGATTATTTTAAGGTCTACATTTATAAGGGATAGCTTGAGGGATATAAAGGGTCTTTGCCTGGTTTTAGCAGGAGATTAATGTGGTGAATCCAGTGCCATTTCTTGAGTGTCTAATAATTTTGGAAGAGATATGTTGTCTAAAAACTGATCAATTTCCTTTTTAGATGGTTTATTTGTGGTGAATACAACGTTTTATAGAAATCCCTGAAAATGTTGTTTATTTGTATCGGATCATATATTGTGTTCCCAGATGAATCTTGAACAGCACATATAGTTGTTTTTTCTTTATTTATTTTTAGCTGGTTTGCTAGAAATTGACCGGATTTATTACCATGTTCATAATTTTGTAGCGTAGTCTTTGTACTAAGAATTTTGTTTTTTTTTATCAATTATCTCATTTAATTCTAGTTTTGTTTTGCGTATTTTGTTCAATGTTTCCTGATCTTGGTGGGACACGTAGGCTTCTTCTAGTGATTTGATGTTTTTTTCTAATTCCTGAATATTTTTGTTTTCTTCTTTCTTTTTATTTGATGAGAAAGAGATTATTTTACCTCTCATCACAGCTTTCCCTGCTTTCCCTGAAGGTGGAGAGAATACATCACTTGTTCATAAATAAAGAGAAGGAGAGAGAGAAAAAATGTGTGGCGAGATGCTCCCTGAGTTTGACTATGTGTGTGCATATTTACTAATATGAGTAGGCTTGGCTTAAGTGTGTGTATCCTGTACGTCTGTGTGCGCTGTCTGACTGATGTAAATGTGCTGCCGTTGAGCGCATGATTGTGCGTGATCGTGCTGTGCGTATAATGTCAAAATAAAGGATGTTGTTTGTGGATGAGTCTGGAAGCAGGTGATCGAAGCAGTGAAAGAAAATAAAAAAGAAAGAAACCAAGGACAAGGGTGAGCAGCATAAAAACAAGAGGGGGAAAAAGAAAAAAAAAACGATAAGAGAACCCCCCCCCCCCCGGAAACATTCCAATCAATCCATTGACGGAGAGTGACGGTGTAAATTCTGCTATGATATCACACTTAAGATGCGATATGATACCGGTAAGTTAAACAGATGTTAATGCAAGTTAGTGTGAGTGGATATGAAAAGGGTGTATCTGATTCTTATCTGGTGTGAAGTTAATACAGCCACGGAGTGATGCCGGGGTCGCAGTAAAGCTGTCCATCCACGTAGAGCCGGTCCACAGCGATGACAGCGCGGGAGTCGTTCTGGAAGAAGCCGGGTCGGATTGGGAAGAGGACCCTGCGTCGTTCCAGGATCTCTTTTGGGAACTGGTTTTTTTATACTTTTTAATACAATGGAAATCTATGACTGCTGCATTCTTCTTGCGAGGTACTTCCTTTCAGTTTTTTTGTTCTAATTTTTTTTTTTTAATTTGCTGGTTATTGCTTTTTGCTTTTTGAGAAAGAGCACTACAATACCAATAAATAGCAAAACTCATTCATTATTGCAGTGGATCCAAGTCAACTGGTTTTACTCATGGCGCTGCCCACACCCAGTGATGAAGGGCTGTACTTTGGAATCACACTGCTGTGAAAGCACTATTTGTATAAATATTGATCACAACAGGAAGTGCATACCCCAACAAATACTACACACAATTGCACATTTAAGCAAAAGCTTTTACATGCATTTCTACATGCGTGCATACATACAAGCAGAGGAGTGAATACTGTTCTGTAGTAATGCTATAAACTCTAACCATGGTTGCCTCTGCATTTAAAATAAGAAACCACAGAAGGCCCACATCTTATGATCAAATAGGTCAACTGCTGAATAAAGTCTCAGATATGATCGCATGCTTTTCTTAGTGAAAAGTGAGTTCTAGCAATCCAGGGGTGAGAAATTTTAATTGTAATAAAACTTTTAAGCAACTCAGTGCCAGCAAAAGTGTGATACGTGAGTTTCCTGTTGCTAAAAGCATCAAAGTAAAATATCTCTCTCACAGGTTTTTAGCATTGCATACACTTAAAAACACCAAAGAGTAAGTGTATCTTTTATTTTCAACAATGCTTATCTTGCCTTTGTACCGATTTTATTTAGATTTAGCCTGCTCTGTGCTTTTTGTTTGTTTGATTATAGTGGCCATGGAGCACCTGTTTCGAAAGCCACAGATACACAGCAGAAAAGACTGAAGCCATCTTAAAATGAACGATAATCTTTTAAACAAGAGTGCATAGTTAAAATAAAAGAAGTGTAAAAAAACAACTGATTGCAGCTTAAAAACATATCCTCTCAACTCACGGATCATTAGAGATAAACTGGTTGAACTCATAAAGCCCTATTCTAAGATAAATAGTTATCGATACCTATAACCTGCATAATCACAGAAAATTGTTGTTGCTGATTAGTCTCTTCTTTGTGGTATTCTTTTCAGGCCTCGTCAAACTGCTCATCTGCAACAGCTTGAAAGGGATTATTACAAAACTGACCACGTGACCCAGTTGTTCACTTATTGAAAAAAAAAGTCAGTGTTAACTTGACATGTCTTTGTAAACCAGTGTTTACAAATATGAGCCTGTTCTGATTGTGGAAAGGATGAGACCCATCACAAAGGTATTCTTAATATCCAAAAAGGACCCAATGCATCTTCAGAGTTCATCAAATTCTCTGATTTTAACTCACCTTTAGCACCTTGATTGCATTTTCAGTCTTGACAGCGATTTTTTTTCCATGTGGAGAGCCATGGCCAGAGCTCTATAGCCAGTGAACATCCCCATCTCTAGGACCCTCTGTGCTTGACTCAGGTGGATTAGCATCTTCAGTTTTTGACCTGCCAAAAGCACACGAAATATCACAGCAAAAAGTTGAGTCTGTTCATGGACGTAGCATTTTCTTTGTCAGTCTCACTGAAGACTGAGAAGTCACTTGGATGAGTGACAAAATGTTTCTCTCACTGAAAACGCTCCAAACAGATCAACAGAATCAACTGTGTGGGATCACTGAGCATGCATCACGTCTTAGCCTTGCTTTACTTGATCCAGTCAAATTAAAATCGAAAAGAACTTTAAGTGGTTAAGTGGTCAAGCCATTTATTATCAAGGAAACCATTGGGTTTACATGACTACAGTTAGGCAAGCCTCTCAGTTTAATGGGGGTAGGGAAGTTTTAGTTGCAGGATTGACTAGTGTATGTGTCAAGGTACTGTACATCAAATGCAGTCTTTTTTGGTTCACTCACTCAGTTGTGTGTTTCCTGTTCTGCTGCTTGAAAGGTTGACATGGACATTAAAGGTGTTCAACAATAACATGAACTATAAAACGTAACAACAGTCCTATGAAATAGAATTTTCAAATATAGCTCAAATAATATCGCACTAGGAAGTGCCAGGTTGGGTTTTTTTTGGAATCCAATACACAGATTTCTATCATGCAGCAACATGTTGGGGTTAGAAAGTCAAGTTTCACATGCTGAATATTAGTTTCCTTATTTGCTGTTGAGCAGTTGTGTTTATAAAGGATTTCCTTGAAGTGCATGTAGCACTTGCTGTATTCATTTTGTCCTGGTGTATTGTCAAAATATCTAACATGGCTGTGAGCTTACGCTATTCTTACTCCATGTTAAGTTGCAAAGCAATGCCTCTTTCCAGGACTTCTTTCTCCATTTTAACCATCAGATACATAGAATATTCCTGACAGGAAGAAGATTAGAACTGAGCGGGTTTTGGTGAGCTTGTAAATCCTTCCAATCTCAACGTTTTGGATTCTTTTCTCGTTGTATTTGTACTTCTGTGTATCCTGTAATTAGTGTTTACAGAATAAGTCAGGTTGTGTTTTACAATGTTGTTAATTAGATTAAGAAAAAAACATTAATACTTAATCAGTGTTCTCAGTCTAACATATTCAATGCCAGTGCCGTGTTGTTTGATGCCTTAAAACTTAACCTTGAAGTCAGTCAAACCTGTTTTGAAAAATGTCCTTGTTACCACATGACTGTTTTTCAAAGTGTGGTTTGAAAAAAATAAAAACCCAACAAAAACTGCACCTTCACCAACAGGAGCAAAAAAGTGTGCATATTCCAAAACTGTTCAACTGCTGCATGTATTTATTGTGGTCAAACTGTTATACATGCAGTTAAGTAATGTCATACTTTATTCAAAAAGCAGGTGTTACCTCAGAGTTACGCAAAATGCGTGCATTGACATGTGAAGCATCTCAAAAAGCTCCTCCCTTGTCCTAAGGGCATTCTCTAAACACTGCTATATCTAAAGGCTCCTAAGGCAGGATGAACTTGTCACTTGCTTTGTTCACACCTGTAACTTACAGCCTACAAGAATGGGAAAAGTTCAACCAGAGGAAAAAGATGCCAAAGAAAAGACAACTGAGTTTAGTTTAGTACGGGTCAAAAGTACATGGAAGGGCCAACTGGGAAAAAAGATCAATAAGGACAGAGTGGACAGTGTCTCGGCTGCAAAAATGTGAGTACACACACCGTAGTCTAATTTACAGAAATCACAGGGAAAACTGTGCTAAACCTTTAATCGTATTTTACGACTGCCCTCTTTTTGTTTGCAAATTTCTTTCATTTTCTTCAGTCTAATGCTCTTCTCAGTAAATTATACACTGCAAATTATCACTTAGTTAGTTTGATAGTAGTAATCTGATATTTGCAAATATTGCCGAGTTAAATTATAATTTCTGCATTATTTAGTCTTTTCTAATGGCAGAAAGTGCCACTGGTATTTTTCAGGAAGTGGGATTTAGCCAGAGGTTAGCTGCTTTTGGCTGCAATTCAAAAAACCCATTTTTCTTTGCTTTAAGTCACATCAGTTTGAAATGTAACACTACAGTCTTTTTCTGTAATAATGCATTACATATGATTACATAACACAGTTTTTTTATTGATAAGTACAACATCAAGCATTTTGAAGACGAGCGTTTTAGTGCTTTAAACTGTTTGTATCCTGACATAATACGAAAGAATGCGGTTAAATGAGGCTCAGATGACACCTCTGTCTAATAAAGAAGCTATTTATTGTTTTTAATCTTGCATAATTGTGAGGTTAGACCAAGACGATGGACAGGTAGATGACGTCTCTGTTCAGAAATACTTTAATTGTTACTGTTAACTGTTATTAACTTACAGTCTTTTTAATCTCAGCCTAAATACAGACCAAAGGTCATCGTAGTGTCCTGTGATTATAATAAATACTTTTTTGTCTTGTCTGGCAGCTGTGAAAATGTCACAGAGAAGGGTACAACCTGGACAGTTATCAGTCCCATTGTCTTTACTTACAAGGTAACTGAAACTCAGGGCTTGCTGGACCCAGGCAACGACACCCTCCTTCTGGGCCACATCAATGACCCTCAGCAGCTAGAGGACATTAAAAAATCAAACAAGCCAATCAGACGCTTTGTGGTGGTTGACCAGGCAGTCTTTCAAATCTATGGCTCCAAGCTAACTGAATATTTAGAGGCCAACAATGTCTCTTACAAGATCTTGGCTCTACCCACCACTGAGGAGAACAAATCTATGGAGACGGCCCTGAAGATCTTAGATGAGGTCAACAACTTCTCTCTTGACCGACGAACAGAGCCCATCATTGCCATTGGTGGAGGCGTGTGCCTTGACATAGTGGGCTTTGCTGCCTCACTCTACAGGAGGCGCACTCCTTACATCAGAGTCCCAACCACACTGCTCTCCTACATCGATGCCAGCGTAGGGGCAAAGACAGGGGTTAACTTTGCAAACTGCAAGAATAAGCTGGGTGCCTACATTCCACCTGCTG
Organism: Haplochromis burtoni; assembly: GCF_018398535.1. Taxonomy (NCBI): domain Eukaryota; kingdom Metazoa; phylum Chordata; class Actinopteri; order Cichliformes; family Cichlidae; genus Haplochromis; species Haplochromis burtoni. The sequence goes on from NW_024582606.1 coordinate 584,642, forward strand.
CCACCTTCCTTGATCTATCATTCATACAGACTGTTTCCCGACGACATATCTCCAATGGGCTGGCAGAGATTTTAAAGGTACGGCAAATTTAATTTATGATAAAGTCTGTACGTTGAAAAAACCCCAGCAACTTGTGCGAATCTCATGGGCCATAAAGGTCAAGTACTACAGTCACACATGTGCCATTTATAGCAGAGAAACTAGTCCAGAGGTCACTAAAGATGAGTGACCCCGACAGCAGAAGTAACTCCATGCAATTTTTGTCGGTTCTTTGCAGATGGCTATGATGAAGCACGGCGGCCTCTTCGAACTTCTCGAGAAACATGGCTCTATGCTATTGGACACTAAATTCCAAATTGATAACAGTGTATATGGGTGCAGCACCTTAAAGGCTGCATCACAGGCAACTCGCATAGCTATTATGACTATGTTGGAGGAGCTTGCCCCAAACCTTTGGGAGGATGACCTCGACAGACTTGTGGACTTTGGCCATCTTATCAGTCCAGCATTAGAGATGGTAATGATCACTAATGGCAAATACAGCTGAACCCTTTGTATCTTTTGCTGATAACATTTATGGAGTATGTGCAAAATATACATTAACGCTATGTAGAGCTTTAAACACTTTTGAGATTATATATACACACACACAGATATCTTAAAAGTGTAGGGTTTCACATTTTCATTCAGGTTGCAAATGATATCATCTCACCTTTCTCTTCCCCATCCAGAAAGTTCTCCCGTCTCTGCTTCACGGTGAGGCAGTGAACATAGATATGTCCTATATGGTTTATGTGTCCAAAGAGAGTGGTCTATTGACAGAAGAGGAGAAGCAGAGGATCATCAGCTGCATGGTGAGCCTGGAGCTTCCTGTCTGGCATCAAGAGTTTACTATGGAGCTCATACAGAATTCTCTGCAGGACAGGCTGAAACATTCTGGTGGCCTGGTCAGAATGCCTCTCCCTGTAGGTCTCGGGGAAGCAGGTATGGATCCTGTTGCTTGACTTAAATGTACTTGTCACTGCTACAAAACACGTTTTTTCCTTCCAGAAAGAAGTAGAAGTCATTGCTTATGTATTTGCAACAAAGGCGGAACTGGAAGATTCACATTTTTTGCTGCTGAATTAACTGTTTGAGTTGGTCTTTTGTACTAAATATTTAAAAATTTTGCTTTGCTCTTCTTTTTATTGCAGAAATTTTTAATAACACATCATATGAGATCCTGCACAGAGCTTACGAAAAATGGTGCGAGGAACTGAGCACCGCTTCTGAGAGCAACTGTGACCCTTAATAGTGTCATCCTACAACCCCCTCAATACTGTTTTTTTTTTTAATGTTTTGTTTTTACATTTTTAAGTGTGTAGTATTATGTACTGTACTTTTAAATGTTTCGTACTGGTAGGAGAAACTGGTTTATAGCATTGGTCTGCTGCATTTTCAGAAACAGTCACATTGTGAGATAACTATTTTTGTATTGATAATCTTAAAGCCTGTAGAAATGGCCTATAACTGTCAGAATTATTGCTAGTGTGTGTTCCTATTGTTATTATTGTCCTAAGTGTTCTCATTGTTGTGTGATACAGTCAAAAATTATTTGTCACATAAGGGCAGCAACAGCTAGCAAATAATATAAGATCCACAGAAATATAAGAAGCCGCTTACAGCTTGTGTTCGTTGCTTGTTATGTCTGTCAAATATATAAGCGCCATTAAAGATTTTTAATTGGTTATCAGTGGAGTTTGTGTTTGTAACAGTTCACTCGTGTTTTACCCTTAAAACCTTTTTAATAGCATCATTTCAATTTTAAACTTGATTTAACATTTATTTAAAAAGATTAAATGTTAAGTGTATTTATTTGCTTGTTTCATAGCAAACCTGATATGCTAAAAACGTCAACATCAAGGCAATGATTGCTTTTGGACTGTTTTGCTCTGCTGCTTCATGAGAAACTCTGGATAAACTAATGGCGGCTACAACCTGATGAAAATACTGACATCAACATCTGTGAGGCCTCTGCTAAAGAAATGCTTTAGTCATTGTAGGCATAAGTAAAAATGAAAAGTGGAAGTAAACAATTGGACACTTCCATAATATTTATAGGGTCTAGAGGTCCCCATAAAAAGTTCAATTCGATTCAATTTTAATTATACAGATGCTTAATAATGTAAGGGTCAGACCCTTCAATAAATAACATTGCAGTGATAAATACGTAACCACGGGTGCTTTGATACAAATACAGAGGAGTTGTTTAAATGGCCAGTAGTTCTAAAGAAGTAAAGTAGGAGGCTTGAGGGAGAAATACAGACCAGCCCGTGTTTATTCACCAGCACTGAATGATGTTAACTGGCATCCTTCTACAGGCTGCTACTTCTGCTATTGACCCCCAAGCCATGCCATTGTATCATCAACTATTATGTAATTACTTCCTCACTTAGCCTACAAGCTATATATAAAATAAAAGTCTATCCTGATTCCTCATTCTTTTTTTGTAATAAGTATTTTTCTTTCATTCTTAACAGTAGTAGTTTCTTTATTTAAGTTCAGCTCTTAATTTTAATGGAAAATTCTATTTTTGTAGCTTTTAAATAAGTTTATAACTTTATAAAAGAAATCAATCAGTGTGAAAGTTTAGAAGTGAATGGTTTTCTGTTATTAGCAGGGATTCATGTTAGGTTCATGGGTGATTCAAGATAAGCCAGGTGTGAGTGTGAGCACGAATGGTTGTCTCTGTGTTTTAGCCCTGTTATGGATGGGCTAAAAACACAGAGCCTGTCCAGGGTGGTCATAGGGAGGAGCCTCCATGACCCTGAATTGGTTAAGTAGAAGAAAATAAATAAAGGGGCATGCAACAAATACATGAAATAACAAGTGGTGTATAGTTCAATAAAAAAAATACCATAGGTGTTTTTGTGCATCTATTTACAGAACAATAAGGTGTTGCAATAAGATGCAACACAAACAGAGGAGCACATTGCAGGCCTGACAGCAGGAGGTCCATCACTCCTCCGAGACATCATTTACAGTGCAATCTGCCCTTGCGAGTTTTTTGGCAGTAACTGTGACATTCAGTTCAAAACTACTACACAACAAACTAACTGTACATTCCAAACACACAAATCTCTCACATCTGAAAACCAGGCTGCATCTTGCTGCTATACATCATCGTTCATGTGATCTGGACACCCCAGAGGCTTAAATATTCCCTTAGCAAGTGGCACACAACCAGATCCTTTTAGCAGCCACCAAAAACCATCTGGTATAAGTCTAGCTGGATATCTGACCACTGTTCCTGAGAGATTTGGCAGAGCTCATTCATAGGACACTGAGAAAAAGTTTACACAGGTTTATTTACAGGTTGCTAAAAGTGCAGAGAAAAAAACTGTCTGAACACACACACACACACACACACACACACACACACACACACACACACACAGGAGGTGAGGTCTGCCTCTCTTCTCAGATGATAGTAATAAGGCAGGAAGCATTAACAGCAGGGATGGCAAAACAAGGCTTATGAAGCTCTGATCCTTTTTTCTACAACTGTGTTAAAAACTGGCCAACTACCCCAAG
>NW_024582606.1:588234-589951 GCF_018398535.1 Haplochromis burtoni
GTTGCTAAAAGTGCAGAGAAAAAAACTGTCTGAAAACACACACACACACACACACACACACACACACACACACACACTTACTGGAGGTGAGGTCTGCACAGAAACAGAGGTTAGAGCAAACTGACAGGAAGCATTAACAGCAGGGATGGCAAAACAAGGCTTATGAAGCTCTGATCCTTTTTTCTACAACTGTGTTAAAAACTGGCCAACTACCCCAAGCTTCATTCATTGCACTCATGGTGGACATCTGCTGGCAACAGTGGTTGTTGCACAGCCAAATCTGACTTCATTTGATAGGTCTTTGTTGTCTATACCCAGCACTAAAGACATCTGCCTGAGTAATTCCATCTATAAAATAATAATTAAAAACATAAAAAATATAGTCATTGATTGTAAATTACATAATTGACATGGAGGATATTGCATAATGCAATGAGGCAGTACATATGACTATGTTGTGATGTGTTTATATACAAACCCTGCACTGATGTCGTCAGTTCATTGTTTTCACCCACATTCCTTTATCTCATTTCCCAATATTCATCTTACCATCTTCCCATTTTTATTTCCCAGTGAGTAGGAAGGCAACTCTTGAATAATATGCCACCATGAGTATATTATATTTGAATAAATATGGAGAATAAACTAATTCTGTAGCACCAACTGTAAATATTCCCACACTTGGGAACATTTCATCAATGGCTCTATTATTGAAAAGTCCAAAATACACCAAAGCAAAAGCTATTAGTAACGCTCAGTGCGCGTAGCACAAGATGTGAAACAGTGAATCAGAGTGTAGCTCTGGCCCACTGCTTCACAATAAACAAATTAAAAGCTCCATGGTGCTGAAGGTCAAAAACTCTACTGGGAGCTTTTGATTGGAAAAGGGAGGAAAACTTTCATTGATTTTTATTCACATATTAGACACACAGGCTGTGTGTGCTGACTGCACAGGCTCAGGCTGAAGCAGTGCAGCGCCTGGCCCTTTTTCAGGTACCACTAAAGTTACAATGTCACCATTAGATGCCAGTAGATTGCAGTCAACTGAATTCAATTCTCTTAACCCTCCTAACTCCTGTAAATCCTGCATTTGTAACTCTGCAAAAAGCTGACAAACTGAGAATAGACTTAAGTAACAATGAGTAATATTTTATTTCTTTGACAGGTGTTGTTCAACACACCCATTTACAACGTGGCTGTGAAGATCTGCTGGCATCTTCCGGGCTTCAGAGCTCAAGTAAGAGAAGAGCAAAGAGACACTCAGAGAGCAGTGAGTCACTGTGACACCTACAGACCATCCACTTCACACCTAAAAACCTGTTTGTGATGAAGTGTAAATACTTTGAGAAAACCTCTCTTTTGCTTTGCTTTGAAGGCTTTGGGAATTTGAATTTAGAAGAAAAAGAAGCCAAACCTCTTCTGAAACTGGAAATTTATTTTATTCATTATGTTCACATAACGTCTAACTGAGGCTACGTCCACACGTACCCGGGTATTTTTGAAAACACAGATTTTTCTATGCGTTTGCACCTTTTGTCCACACGTAAACGGCGTTTTCGGTCACTGAAAACGGAGATTTCTAAAAACTCCGGCCAGGGTGGATAATTTCGAAAACTCAGTTTTCTGCTAAAGAAATGCTTTAGTCATTGTAGGCATAAGTAAAAATGAAAAGTGGAAGTAAACAATTGGACACTTCCATAATATTTATAGGGTCTAG